>NC_133330.1:37927084-38040983 GCF_042186555.1 Aquarana catesbeiana
GTTAATACATCTTTAAACATTTATATTTTTATATAATATGCAGTACTGTGCAAAAGTTTTAGGCAGGTGTGAAAAAAAAATGCTGTAAATGAAGAATGCTTTGAGAAATAGAAGTGTTAATAGTTTATTTTTATCAATTAACAAAATGGAAAGTAAATGAACAGAAGAGAGATGCAAATCAAATCAATATTTGGTCTGACCACCCTTTGCCGTCAAAACAGCATCAATTCTTCTAGGTACACATGCACACAGTTTTTGAAGGAACTCGGCAGATAGGTTGGTCCAAACATCTTGGAGAACTTATCATAGATCTTTTGTGGATGTAGGCTGCCTCAGATCCTTCTGTCTCTTCATATAATCCCAGACAGACTCCATGATGATGTTGAAATCAGGGCTCTGTGGGGGACAAACTATCACTTTCAGGACTCCTTGATCTTCTTTACTCTGAAGATAGTTCTTAATGACATTGGCTGTATGTTTAGGGTTGTTGTCCTGCTGCAGAATACATTTGGGTACCAATCACACACTGATGGTATGGCATGATGGAAATGTATTTGCCTGTATTTCTCAGCATTGAGGACACCATTGTTTGGGCAAAGTTGAGGACAGTAGGCGCAGTGGTCAACCACAGAAACCTAATGCAGCAGATGAAAGACACATAGTACTTACTTCCCTTTTACATTGGAAGATGTCCAGCAGTGTCATCAGCGGAAACCAGTGGGACACAGGTACACCCATCTACTGTCTGGAGAAGTCTGGCCAGAAGTCTTCATGAAAGAATTGTGGCCAAAAAGCCATACCTCCAAGGAAACAAGGCTAAATGACTCAACTATGCACAAAAACATAGGAACTGGGGTGCAGAAAAAATGGCCACAGGCGCTCGGGACTGATGAGTGAAAATGGGAAATATTTGGCTGTAGCAGGAGGCAGTTTGTTGGGGAAGGAATTGAGATCAGTACAATAATAAGTGTCTGCAGGCAACAGTGAAGCATGGTGGAGGTTCCTTGCAAGTTGGGGGCTGCATTTCTGCAAGTGGGGTTGGGGATTTGGTGAGGGTCAATGGTGTCCTCAATGCTGAGAAATACAGGCAGATACTTATCCATCATGCTGTACAATCAGAGAGGCATGTGATTGGCCCCAAATATGTCCTTCAACAGGACAACAACCCCAAACATACAGCCAATGTCATTAAGAACTATCTTCAGTGTAAAGAGAGCCCTGGTCTCAACATCATGGAGTCTCTCTGGGATTATATGAAGAGACAGAAGGATCTGAGGCAACCTACCTCCACCGTAGATCTGTGCTTAGTTCTCAGAGATGTTTGGAACAACTTACCTGCCGAGTTCCTTTAAAAAATGTGTGCAAGTGTACCTAGAAGAAGTGAAGAATTGATGCTGTTTTGAAGACAAAGGGTGGTCACACCAAATATTGTTTTGATCTGGATTTCTCTTCTGTTCATTTACTTTCCATTTTGTTAATTGATAAAAAAAAATATTATTGCTTCTATTTTTGATAGCAGATCTATGCTTAGTTCTCCAAGATGTTTGGAACAACCTACCTGATGAGTTCCTTCAAAAGCTGTGTGCAAGTGTACCTAGAATAACTGATGCTGTTTTGAAGGCAAAGGGTGGTCACACCAAATATTGATTTGATTGATTTGGATTTCTCTTTTGTTCATTTACATTTATTTCATTAATTGCATGCAATGCCTAAAACATTTGCATAGTACTGTACGAATGGTATATATATATATACAGTGGGGACGGAAAGTATTCAGACCCCCTTAAATTTTTCACTCTTTGTTATATTGCAGCCATTTGCTAAAATCATTTAAGTACATTTTTTTCCCTCATTAATGTACACACAGCACCCCGTTGTGACAGAAAAACACAGAATTGTTGACATTTTTGCAGATTTATTAAAAAAGAAAAACTGAAATATCACATGGTCCTAAGTATTCAGACCCCTTGCTCAGTATTTAGTAGAAGCACCCTGTTGATCTAATACAGCCATGAGTCTTTTTGGGAAAGATGCAACAAGTTTTTCACACCTGGATTTGGGGATCCTCTGCCATTCCTCCTTGCAGATCCTCTCCAGTTCTGTCAGGTTGGATGGTAAACGTTGGTGGACAGCCATTTTTAGGTCTCCCCAGAGGTGCTCAATTAGGTTTAAGTCAGGGCTCTGGCTGGGCCATTCAAGAACAGTCACAGAGTTGTTGTGAAGCCACTCCTTCATTATTTTAGCTGTGTGCTTAGGGTCATTGTCTTGTTGGAAGGTAAACCTTCCGCCCAGTCTGAGGTCCTGAGCACTCTGGAGAAGGTTTTCATCCAGGATATTCCTGTACTTGGCAGCATTCATCTTTCCCTCGATTGCAACCAGTTGTCCTGCTGAAAAACACCCCCACAGCATAAAGCTGCCACCACCATGCTTCACTGTTGGGACTGTATTTGTACAGGTGATGAGCAGTGCCTGGTTTTCTCCACACATACCGCTTAGAATTAAGGCCAAAAAGTTCTATCTAGGTCTCATCAGACCAAAGAATCTTATTTCTCACCATCTTGGAGTCCTTCAGGTGTTTTTTAGCAAACTCCATGCGGGCTTTCATGTGTTTTGCACTGAGGAGAGGCTTCCATCAGGCCACTCTGCCATAAAGCCCCGACTGGTGGAGGGCTGCAGTGATGGTTGACTTTCTACAACTTTCTCCCATCTCCCGACTGCATCTCTGGAGCTCAGCCACAGTGATCTTTGGGTTCTTCTTTACCTCTCTCACCAAGGCTTTTCTCCCCCGATAGCTCAGTTTGGCCGGACGGCCAGCTCTAGGAAGGGTTCTGGTCATCCCAAACGTCCTCCATTTAAGGATTATGGAGGCCACTGTGCTCTTAGGAACCTTAAGTGCAACAGACTTTCTTTTTGTAACCTTGGCCAGATCTGTGCCATGCCACAATTCTGTCTCTGAGCTCTTCAGGCAGTTCCTTTGACCTCATGATTCTCATTTGCTCTGACATGCACTGTGAGCTGTAAGGTCTTATATAGACAGCTGTATGGCTTTCCTAATCAAGTCCAATCAGTATAATCAAACACAGCTGGACTTAAATGAAGGTGTAGAACCATCTCAAGGATGATCAGAAGAAATGGACAGAACCTGAGTTAAATATGCACAGCAAAGGGTCACAGCAAAGGGTCTGAATACTTTGGACCATGTGATATTTCAGTTTTTCTTTTTTAATAAATCTTCAAAAATCCACAATTCTGTGTTTTTCTGTCAATATGGGGTGCTGTGTGTACATTAATGAGGAAAAAAATGAACTTAAATGATTTTAGCAAATGGCTGCAATATAACAAAGAGTGAAAAATGTAAGGGGGTCTGAATACTTTCCGTCCCCACTGTATATTATATATATATATATATATATATATATATATATATATATATATATATATATATATATAAAGATTCCAAACATGGAAGAAACCAGATAGAAGTCAGAGTCAGCTCACATTGGTCCATTGGAACAGTGCTGAGTATAAATCTACTTTAAGATCCTGAAACTTTAACTTTTGCCTGGAGTTCTACTTTAACAGACCATAATAAAATGCTCTAATTAATGAAGAAGAAATGGTTTCCCATGCCCTCACATTCCCATTCAGAAAGCCCAGTTTACAAAATAATAGGAAAATTTGAAAAGGTTCCAACCAGAGTGAGCAAACTTTATTGAAGTTTTTGGGATAACCTTGTGGGGAGTATACCAAATGTACAAATGTCATGATGTATTTATTAATGGCTTCTAAGATGTACGGGAGTCTTGGAGGAAAGTGGCTTCTACTTTTCAAATTGATTGCTTTTCTTGCCTAATAAAAAAAAGTCCAAGAAGACTTCAGGACGTGTTGGTTGGTATGTATTCTTCCACCAGTCCTAAGAAACCTTCCCGGAATTTTATTTCTCCAAAAACAAGAAAGATGAACAGCAAACAAAAGACGTGTAAACTGGAAGAAGAACAACTGGGCTTGTTATGTCTAGTCATGTGAGGATCCTTATCCTGATGTTTCAGAATTGTGGCTTGAGCCTACTATGGCAGTTGAAGAGAAAAAAAAAAAAACATTTCACACCTTGCTTTTTTCTCCTCTGTTTTTTTAAAATCCCCTAACTAGGGAAAAACAAAAATGAAAATGTTAATTTCCCAGAGAATTTGGTGAAATACATTGAAGTCAAGAAGAAAAGTGCAATTAAGGTGGTTTTTTGGTGGTTTTTAGGGGGATATCTAACAGCAGTCCTGGTTACATAAGCTTTTTTCAATTATTCTTGGATCTGATCTAGTGTCAAAAACAGTCCTTCATTAGCCTTTTGTTTTACTTTTGTTCACAAAAAAATAAAACATGGTGGAAGAGTGAAATAAAATAAATAAATAAACCAGCAGTACAGAAATAGTAATTAAATACACACAAAAATTGAAAAACACAAAGAATAGTAAATTAAATAAATGGAAGTCTGGTCATAAACCCAATCATAAATATCATAAACCCAACTTCCTTAAATTAACACCCTCTAAATAAAGACAAAAAAATACTTTTTTTGTCCAAACAAATTTTGTCTAAGCAGCTCAATGAGAGAAACTGAAAGACTCTGCTTTGGCAAACATCCCTAAGCTTCATCCATCTGAAATTTTTTTGAATGGTCCCATGTTAACCATTTTCATTCCAGTTCTCAGAACGCTTCTCTGGTTTGTGACTGGCTTTCACCACTGCCTGCCAAATGAGACAGCCAGTCTCAGCTGATAACATGGGTGCTAACAGCTACAGTACAACTTTGATTATTTTTGTTCATTTCCCGGTTAAAAACATAGCTAAAGACCTCAGAGGTCCACCACTGGTGAAAAAAACCTTTTTGGGCCTTTTCACACTGTTACATACTGTGTTACATACTGTGTTTACCTGAAAATAAGACCTACCCTGAAAATAAGACCTACTGTGATATTCGGGGAGGGCTGCAATATAAGCCCTACCCCAAAAGTAAGCCCTAGTTTAAAGTGGTTGTAAACTGCTAAAATCCTCTTTATGTATCCTCTAATGTAAAAGGTGTTTCTGTAATCTAATTGAGTCAAGTACCTTATTATAGCTCCGCTCGGCGCTCAGCTGATCTCCCGCTGCTCTCCCCTTCTTTTCTCCTAGGTTTCAGCCGGGGATCTTGGACCCCCCTCCCTTTGCAGTGCTCGGAGCGGGCCATGGAAGCTCCGCTCAGCTGATCTCCCACTGCTATCCCCTTCTATTCTCCTGGCTGTCAGCAGGGGATCTTGGCCCCTCCTTGTGCAGTGCTCGGAGAGGGGAAGACAGCTCAGGCAAGTCACGGAAGTGCCGAGTGTTGCTATAAGAAGGTATTTGACTCAATTAGATTACAGAAACATACACCTTTTACATTATATACTACAGTAATAGAGAGGATTCTAGCATTTTACAACCACTTTTACTATTATTCACACTGGGGATTCCTGACAGGCAGAGAGGGAGAGGGGGAGAGAAGACAGCACATTAAATGGCAAGCCCTACCCTGAAAATAAGCCCTACTGTGTTTTTGATGGCCAAAATTAATATAAGACCCGGGCTTATTTTCAGGGTTCACACGGTAGTTAGTTCATCTAGTTCAACCAATAAATGGGAAAAAACAAAACAAAAAACATACAATCCCATATACACAATCTTATAGTTGATCCAGAGGAAGGTAAAAAAAAACCCCAGCAAAGCATGATCCAATTTGCTCTAGCGGGGGGAATACATTCCTTCCGGTTCCCCCGGGAGGCAATCAGATATTCCCTGGATCAACTTTACCTATAAATAATATAAATAGTAGTACCCAGTTATATTCTATACATTTAGGAAAGAATCCAGGCCTTTTTTTAAACAATCTACTGAGCTGGCCAGAACCACCTCTGGAGGGAGTCTATTCCACATTTTTTCAGCTCTTACTGTGAAGAAACCTTTCCGTATTTGGAGATTAAATCTCTTCCTTTATATATAAAAAGTGCCCCCTTGTCCTCTATGATGACTTTAAAATGAATAACTCAACACCAAGTTCACTATATGGACCACTTATGAATGAAATATGTATTTATGTAAACACTGATGTAAGGCATAGTATTAGCTTACTCCGTTCCCGAGTGTTTCCGAGGCTTTCCGAGTTCAGCTGAGCTTGTCCCCAAGTATTTCCGAGGCTCTCTGGCACCCCCCCACCTCTGGCCACATGTGGTATTGCATGTAATAGAAGTCAATGCGGAACGAATTATCTTCGTTTCCATTTACTTCTATGGGGAAACTCGCTTTGATATGTGAGTGCTTTGGATTACAAGCATTCTCCTGGAACGGATTATACTTGTAATGCAAGGTTCCACTGTATGTGGACCTTTAGGGTAAAAAATACATTTTCAAGCAGGAAGGTTATTTATTGTAGAGACACTATGCATTGTATGTACATTTTTTGGACCATTGGCAGCCACTTCATAATGAACCTAACATAATGCACCCTAATGCAGATGCCATAGTGCACATTAGCGCACCACAATGGATCACAATAGTGTAAATGTAGCCTCAAGGAAAAGGATCACGACAAGAAAATAAACAAGTAACTTTATTAAAAAAAGACAATACACTTCAGAGAAGTGTCAGAAAAAAAGAAAAAAAAAAAAGATCTGTGCCACCAACCAACCAAATTCCTCTTTTCCTTTAAACTGGATTAAATACAGTCGGAATCTGGCTGGTTGTCATGGGCAAGACATAGACATGTTCCTTTTATTAATTCCAAAACTGATTACAAGCTTTTGACTTGGTTTGTGTTAGCCTATTTGCTGTGACTGGCATTGTAATGGTCTGTGTTGATGGGCTTTTGTGTACTTCAACAGAGTTTGCATTCCTATACAAGTCTATGAAAATTTAAAACCCACTTGAAGCAAGCCAAATGTAGGTAAGAAGAAGGTCAACTGAAGGCCAGATGCACCTATCAATGAATTCTGAATAATCTCAAACTGATGCCAAAAATAAAAGCCCAAAGCCTGTGGACACAGTCCCAAACATGGCTCTGCAGCCATTTAACCATTGCAGCTGAACCAGTCCCATTGAGCTTTGACAGTCAGATGGCCAATATTTAAAATAATATGCCCCAAACGCCCCTTTGCATAGCTGCTGAACGATGCATCATGGCTGCCGTAGCATACCATAAAATTATTACTGTACAAATTACTGCTAGATTTTGGAAAGAATCAGGACGGGATTTCTAAATATCCATAAAATGTATACAAGAGACACAACCTATTGGCCAAGGCTTTGACATCTCATCCACACAAAGCTGTAGCTTGCGCAATGTTTTTTGTTTTGTTTTTTGGATAGCAGGGTAAGGGTTAGAACTTCTGCTAGGTTTTTATTACTCTCTATTTCCCCATTGGGGAGAATGTCCAGCATTTCCTGTATCTGTGACAGAATAAGAAATGAGTGGATATTTCCTCAATGTTAGCCAAAATCCCATAAATATCACCAGATCAGTTCTATAATATTAAATTATACCAGCGGTCTCCAAACTGTGGCCCACATGGTGAATATGGCCCATTACTTGCCTTTATTAAGCCCTTGGGGAACTATTCTATCCACTGACACCAATGGTGGGGCACTATTCCTCCCATTGACACCAATGATAGGGCACCATTCCTCCTATTGACACCAATGATGGGGCACTATTCCTCCTACTGATACCAATGATGGGGCACTATTCCTCCCACAGACACCAATGACGAGGCACTATTCCTCCCAATGACACCAATGATAGGGCACCATTTCTTCTACAAACACCAATGATGGGGCACTATTCTTGCTACTGACACCAATCACTATATCTCCCACTGACACCAATGATAAGCTCCATTCCTCCCACTGACACCAATAATGGGGTTCCAGTCCTCCCACTGACACAATAATTGGGCACTTTTCCTCCCAAAAATCAATGATGGGGCATTGTTTTCCCCTATTGACACTGGGATATTTTCTACTGCCACTGACCACAGCCCAGGCCCCCTAAAGCCTGAAGGACAGTAAACTGACCCTTTGAAAAGTTTGGAGAAACCTGAATTATACCTTAGTTTCTTTGACTTCTGTAGGTGGTGATACAAGCAGTCCTCTCGTCCCAGGCCCAGGCCCCATTGGTGCCCACCCCCCAGTAGTTCCTGGTACCATCACTGTCTTCTACATCACTGGCCACAGAGAAAGAGTACCTGGTCTGAGCTCACACAAGTTGCATGCCAGCCATTTAGAAAGTGAAGTGGCCCAGACAGAGACATGCCCGCTCCACAGGTGGTTGCCAGGACCACCATTGCGGTGTCCTTGCAGTATGAGACAGTACAGCTCGCAGTTTGAAGCTGCCCAATCAGTGACCTTTTAGGAAGGCAACCCGAGGGATATGGGATGTCACTTAAGGTGGCTGCTTGCCACAGTCTTCTTTCTGTGCTACCTCACTGCTAATCCGTGAGGAATAAGAGCGGGCGTGGGGCCTGTCATTTAGGCTGTATGAGGCCCCATGATTTCTTATGGTGGCCCTGGTCACCAGGACCAAGAGGGAAGATCCCACATAACAAAACAATTCTAACCCATTCCCCCACTAGAAGAAGTTTCAGCTTGAGTTTTTACTTGTAAACTGTCTTTTTGCTGGTAATTGGGTGGGAACACCATTGGATGAGCCATGTGAATGTACAGATTGGGTAATCTTACCTTGACGAAATAGGAGGATCCCTGCTACATTCTGGAGCACAAGAGGAGGGATACCCAACACAAAGTCAATGTAACAAGAAGCTGTGAGAGCCTACTGAATCCTGCCTGTGATCGTACATAAGATTAAATAAAGGTGAAGGGTTTCACCAGGTAACTATTTTTTCTCCTTTAAATGACTTGGAGCAAACTAAAATTTTTGCATTGTTTGGGATTGTTCAGTAAGGCAACAATGTACTTTGCTCTGCCTTATAAAATATATCCATAGGATGAGTGTCACATATGTTTTATATTCTACAGAGGACATGTACTAAACTATCTACTAAAAGGAGGGGGTATTGTGGAGTTAATTTTATTGTGGGCTTTGTAACTGTGCAGTAAAGTTCTTTGCACTATTTTTCATAAGGATCTTTTGCACTGTAAATTTCATGTGGACACCTGCAGTAAATTCCCCAGCAGGGTGTAAAATGGGAGGGGCTTATTTATGCAGGGGCGTGGTTAAGGAAAGCAGGGGTGAGGCTTGATGGCTGGAATGAGGATCATTTTGCTGTGATTTTTTTCACTGTGGATTGATGTCAATTATTCTTTTGTTTTCAGAAACAAGTGAGTTTCTTCAAAGACAGTTTTGTTTTTCTTTCATTTTCTTGTATATCTTGTTGTATAGATTTGAGAAGAATACCATCTTCTGAACCTTACAGTCCACTGTGAAAGAAACATTTAAAGCCCACTTGTAAAATGACATCATCATACTAAGAGCTGACCTAACTTCCACACTGCTAAGTTGCTGAGTTTTCAGGTATGCATTGTGATGGGAGGGGAGGGGGGGGGGGGGGGGCTTCAGGTATGCCAGGCACTCACGTGCAATATAATGGTGTCTACAACTTCTGGTTCCCTATTAAATAAATCAATTCAAAACCTATACAATAATAAACCAAAAACAAAGACTATACAAACCCCAAGCAGAAGAGTACATTTTATCTTGATTTTTTTTTTTTTTTTTCAACACGTGTAACATAAACAGTGAAATTAATATATGTACAATAAAGTCAAATTATTATTGCCACTTTTTTCCTTCTGAAGTCTCTAAAGCAGAAAGATTCATTTTGTTTGCATTCGGATTACAGATTCTAATCTGTTTGTATCAACACATTTCCCCACATGTCGCGAAAGTATTTCATCTTGTGACATTTTTTCTCATTTTTTCCTTCTGTATGCAAATATTTGTTTGTTGAATTCAATCCATAATTAACTTAATATTCAGTTCACTGCTAGAGAAAATTACCTCTTCCTTTAGCAGAGATAAAGTACTTCCTACATCTTTTATTATGTACTTTCAAAGTCTACGAGCCAAGAATGCCAAAATCGGCATAACTACTTACTACTACTACAAGGAAGAGGGGGGAAAATTGGCAGAACAAATGGAGGGACACTTGATCATAAAGCCAATCAATTACTACTTCAGAGGGCTTATCCAGAGAGTGGACAATTTTTTAATTGTACAGAAAATGCAGATGGAGGAGCAAGAAAAAGTTCTCCCACAGTACATAGAACATGGAAATGCAATTATTTCAGTAAATATAAACCGCTAAATAACTTTTCTCAGCAGTATATAGCAGTCTTGTGACTTCTATGACTGTCTGGTTAAAGCTTGTAGGAGGAGTTTTCATCCTCCCACGATTGCCCTATGAGAATGCAGGACCGCTGACCCTCTGTCTAGACCAGTGTTTCTCAACTCTAGTCCTCAAGGCACTCCAACAGGTCATGTTTTCAGGCTCTCCATTATTTTGCACAGGTGATTTGATCAGTTTCACTGCCTTAGTAATTACCACAGCCATTAAATCTGAGGGAAATCCTAAAAACATGACCTGTTGGGGCACCTTGAGGACTGGAGTTGAGAAACACTGGTGTACTGTAGAGAATGCTGATTGGCCCTGTGCTGATCATGTGCACTTTCCCAAGAAAAGACATCTCTCTAGAAATACACATCAAACTGAGCATGTGCAGCCTGACTCCAATAACTCTGTCTTGTCCGGAGATGTTTTGGAGTCAGTGGAAGAAGGAGATGATCAGAGAAGACAGGATCAAACAGCCTTTTTACACAATGTAGAGGATTAACCCCTTAGGTTCCACAGTTTGTATAACAAGCATGCTCTACTGCATATACAGAAAAAAAATGTATACAAAAAATAAAAAAATAATAAACCAAAAACAAAGACCATACAAACTCCGAGCAGAATAGTCAATTTTATCTTGATATTTATTTTTTCCAACGTGTGTAACAAACAGTGAAATTAATATATCTACAATAAAGTTAAATTATTATTGCCACTTTTTTTCCTTCTGAAGTCTCCAAAGCAGAAAGATACATTTTGTTTGCACTCGGGTTACAGATTCTAATCTGTTTGTATCAACACATTTCCCCACATGCCACAAAAGTATTTCATCTTGCAAATTTTTTTCTCATTTTTTCCTTCTGTATGCAAATATTTGTTTGCTGAATTCAATCCATAATTAACTTAATATTTAGTTCACTGCTAGAGAAAATTGCAGCTTCCTTTAGCAGAGATAAAGTACTTCCTACATCTTTTAATATGTACTTTCAAAGTCTATGAGCCAAGAATCGGCATAACTACTTACTACTACTACTACAAGGAAGAGGGGGGCAAATTGGCAGATCAAATGGAGGGAAGCTTGATCATAAAGCCAATCAATCACTACTCCAGAGTGCTTGTCCAGAGAATGGACAATTTTTTGATTGTACAGAAAATACAGATGGAGGAGCAAGAAAAAGGTCTCACTTAAAGTGAACACTTCAACACTTCATATACCTGATATGTGCCCGCTGTACCATGTACTTGTATGAGAAAGTCTCCTGTTCTCTTTGTACTGCTTCCTTTATGTGGATCCCTGGTGTTCCTGCCAGTCCCTCTGCTTTCCTTTTAAAAAATGACCACACTAAGCAGGAGAGCACAGAGTGGTCAGTTCTCTAGCTACGTAGGCTGTGCTCTCCTCCAATGATCAGACTTGTGCTGACATGCCTCCCCTGCACAGCCATTCACTGGGAAGCTCAGTGTGCCGTTGCTTCTCTTCCCCCAGCTCTTATGCAATGTGATCACTTATTAAAAAAAAGGATTGATAATGTGTTTTAATCAATAAAATTAATAGTGTGGCGCTAAATTTGAATCTTAAATTCTAAATCAATTGTCATAGTGATATACATATAAAGTAAAAAAATGACATTCAGATTAATATAAGGGAGGAGCCAGGTGACGTCACTTCCGGTCGCGGCTCAGACTGGAAGCTGGGAACTTTTTGTGAATTTGCCTGCGGGACCCCACGGTCCTCTACACTCGCTGCTGAGTGTTTTATTATATGTAAGTGTTTACTAGGTGGTCTGCGTCCCGAGCCCACCCTATTTTGAAGTCTATTAGAGCCTCTGGCTCTGATCAGGAGCTTAAAAAAAACCTGGCCTCTGTAATAATTCATGTGCTCGGTGCCCTAAATGGGGCCGGACGCATAAATAGGGGGTGGCCATGGATAAATTCATGCTATGCATCAATCTGTCCATTGCATATAGGGGGGTGGCCTGGAGAGAGGGGGCGGCGCCCCTAATGAACGGGCCACCCCTGATGCTAAGAACAAAGGGAGATAGGCATGGGGATCCCTTCAGCACTGGAGAACTGGGAACACAGAGAGCTCACACGCAGTAGTACACGGGCACGTAGGTCCGGAATGGTGGCAGCCCACAAAGATTATACAAAACACCATCAGTGTGCACAGTCTATTACATTAGGCATACCTCCCAACATTTTGAGATGAGAATGAGGGACACCTACAAACGCACATACGCATGTAGGCATAGGACACGCCCCCTGCCACACACCCTTAAAGGAGAATTAACCAAAAAAAAAAAAGGTTAATTAAATCCACAAGGGCATTTTTTTACCACTACTATTCCTTTATATTGGCTTTTAAAATTTACAAATGCAGCAATTTAGAATTTGGATGAAAGGTTTAGCATTTTATATACAACTATATGGATCAGACCAAATGAGGGACAATTGAGGGCGAAAAAGGGACAGAGGGACATTGCTCCAAATCAGAGCCAGTCACTCCAAATCAGGGACAGTTGGGAGCTATGCATTAGGATGTGCACCCCAGAGCACAAACACACAGGTGTGTATATCAGCAGAGCAGTGAACGGTGTCAGTAGAGCAAAGATTGGTGTAGGTAGGACAGTGGACGGTGTCAGTTGTTTTTTTTTTTATTATTTTGGGGTCAGTCATTTTTTTTATTATTTTCTTATTATTTATTATGTAGCAAAATCTCTAACCTAAACCTAACGTTCAACAGTTCTCTCAGCTTCACTACAATGTCCACTTGTAGCTCTTCAGCCCCTTGAGCTCCCGGTCTCTCACTGGACTCTCTGATTCACTGACTCTGAATCCCGTGAGCTTCTCAAGGCTTTTGCGGTGGTATCTCCCTCAAGCGTCACCCACGCTTCCCTGCTGGGTCCCTAGCTTGGCACTCCAGATACCTTTCAAGCTTCACCCCTACTGACCAGCTCGGTCCCTGGCTTGACACACAAGGCTGCTCTGCAAGCTTCACCTCCGCTGGTTGGGTCCCTGACTTGATCACCGCCTGAAGTTTCTCGATTCTCCACCATGCCCTTTCGGTGAGAATGTTGCTCCGGTACTACTACTTGCTTCAGTTACTCACTGTGGTCCCTGGTAAAGGTGGTTGGTCCCAAAGTGGCGACAGCTTCCCTTCTACCTCCGACCATGACAGGTTCTCCGGCCAGCAGAACCGTCACTTTTGGTTGGACTTAAAGTCACAGTCCCAACCCTGAGCTGCCCTCTTACTTCTCGATAGGCCCTCACACAGCCGGGCAGCCAGATGCCCCCGGGATAGGCCCAATCTCCGGCTTAGCAGCCCGGGGCAACACGACACACATCCACCCAGACGGCAATCCAGGTGGCACAGAACACAGATCACCTGACCTCACCCGAATATATAGGCTCTCCCAGCAGGCACCCCAATTTCCAAAGAGAATAAAATAGAATAGAAAGTCCAAAAAAGCAAAAAAAAACAGCGTTTTGCATTTAAAAAAGTCCCTGATCCTTTTCAAAAATGCAGAGGCACAAAAATGCATTGATATGAACGTCTTCCATAGGAACCCATGCTAAAAAAATTGTCCTGTGTTTCTGCAAAAAGCATGAAAAAACGCATTAATGTGAACCGAGCCTTAATTTCGGATACATGCGACTCGGGTACCAGGACAGGGTTGTCCAGTGCCCAGGGCAAGGATGCAGAATTGCGTCTCCTTCCCCCACTGTTAATACATGCTGTAGAATAGGTGTACCTCCTTGCCTCCATTCTTTGCCCCCTAGCTTCACTGCACCCAGGGCAGCTGCCCCTCCTGCCCATCCCTTGTCCGGGCCCTGATACGAAACGAATCTTGATATACAAAATGAATCCTGAAAACAAATCATTCTAACGTAAAAAATAGGACAAAACAAAATGATTTAGTTAACGATTGAATCTGAAACGAAACCCATTTTTTTCTGTCGTGTACATCTCTAGTGAGAACTGCTTAGAGAAAGGGTGTGCCAGGCCAGGAAAAGAATGGCGGCACAGCAGTTTACATGACTTATCAGGTGAGGTGTGGCATTGTGCAGCAGTCAGATAGAAACTGACATTCATTCAGTGGGATTACAGGTACTAGCACAACTACAGGTAACAGTTCAGCCTTGTATGCCTGTGGGACTATAAGTGACCGATCAGCTTTAGAGCTCTTTCACACATGCTTTGATCTCTGAAGAGTGATCTGCTTTCGGATTGCTCTTCAGAGAGCATTTGACACTCAGTAAGGAGGCATTGTATCACCTTCACTCTACAACCACTTGAACCCCACACTAGCACGCCACAACTGCGTGCAATTTCCTTTGAATGGGTCTTGCTCGATGGGTGCAAGCAACAGGGGGTATAATCAGGGCTGTCTTAATGAGAGGGCACACCTGGGCACTGCCCAGGGGCCCCGGCTGCATCGGGGGCCCCTGCACTTTCCCCAAAGCAGCTGGTCCTTGAGAACATGCTGCCCCAAAATTGGGGGCCCCATGATGGCACTGAGAGTGATGGATACAGAGGGGAGGCAGGCTGGCAGCGGTGCGCCGTGCTGTGTAGAACGATACCTATTATTTCACAGCCAGTAGGGAGGGGTGGGGCCGGAGCGCCAGTGATGCTCTGACCCCGCCCCATGCAGCCTAAATGCTCAGGACTCGAAGGAGTCGGCAGCACTGAGAGCCCACCTGTGGAAGTAGCATTGTGGATGGTGTCATGTAGAGCTGCACGATTCTGGCCAAAATGAGAATCACGATTTTTTTGCTTAGAATAAAAAGATCATAATTCTCTCACGATTCTCGCGACTTAAAATCTTTCACATTTTACAAAAAAAAAAAAAATAGGCTAACTTTACAGGTTAGTTTTGTTTTTTATTTTTTAATTCATTAAAGTCATTTTTTCAAAAAAAATTGCATTTGACAGACCGCTGTGCAAATACAGTGTGACATAAAATATTGCAACAACCACCATTTTATTCTCTAGAGTATCTATTAAAAAAATATAGATATATAATGTTTGGGGGTTCTAAGTAATGATTTTAACTTGAAACCAACAAATGTCAGAAAAAGGTTTAGTATTTAAGTGGTTAAACTTTTTTCACTTACACACAGTCTATTCCATTGACAAATTGTTACAATGTTTAAACTTTCACCCCTTTCACACTGGGGCAGTTTGCAGGCGCTATTGTGCTAAAAATAGCACCTGCAAACCGACCTGAAAGTGCCGCTGCTGTGTCTCCAATGTGAAAGCCCCGAGGGCTTTCACATTGGAGCGGTGCGCTGGCAGGATGGTAAAAAAAGTCCTGCTAGCAGCATCTTTGGAGCGGGGAAGGAGCGGTGTGCATACCGCTCCTGCCCATTGAAATAAATGGGACACCGCGGCAATACCGCCGGCAAAGCGCCTCCGCAGAGGTGCTTTGCGGTGGTTTTTAACCCTTTCTCGACGGTAAAGCGCCACTAACAATAGCGGCGTTTTACCGCCGACGCCGCCCTCCCCGCCCTGTGAAAGGGGCCTTAGTTCAACTCATAAAGAATGTTTTGATTCCTGGCAGACTGCCCAGTTTTTCTCTTCCTTTCTTTTGAGGGCTGTGGCTTCAGTAGAGCAGAGAGAATTCTTTGCATAGAAAGAATCGGGAAACACTTTAGTCAAGATTGCGATAACAATTCTTGACGATTAATTGTGCAGCTCTAGTGTCATGGTGAGCCCAGCTGTCCAGCATTGTTCGCACCGAAAGGCTTGGAATGCCCGGAGGGATGCTCCCTCCTCCGCCCCTCCTTCTGCCTGGTTGATTGGTATAGGTAAGGGCAGTGCTGAAGGTGGGCACATAGCCAAAAGTTTACATGCACTGTATCTTCACTGGAAAAGGGGGTACTACATGGATGGAATAATGGTGCTGGGGGATATCAAGGATGTATGGGGGGAAACAATGCTGAGGGGGGATCTGGGGTGTATAGGGGGTAGTAATGCTTGGGGTAGCTTGGGTGGCTATAGTGCTAGAGGTATCAGGGATGTAGAGAGGCCACAGTGTAGGGGGTATTAGGGATGTAGTGGGGTCACAATACAAGGGGTATCTTATGGAATATGGTTACAGTGCTGGGGGATATCTAGGGTGTAGAGGGGTCAGAGTGCTGAGGGGATATCTGGGGTGTAGAGGGGTCAGAGTGCTGGGGGGGATATCTGGAGTGTAGAGGGGTCAGAGTGCTGGGGGGGATATCTGGGGTGTAGAGGGGTCAGAGTGCTGGGGGGGATATCTGGGGTGTAGAGGGGTCAGAGTGCTGGGGGGATATCTGGGGTGTAGAGGGGCCAGAGTGCTGGGGGGATATCTGGGGTGTAGAGGGGTCAGAGTGCTGGGGGGATATCTAGGGTGTAGAGGGGTCAGAGTGCTGGGGGATATCTGGGGTGTAGAGGGATCAGAGTGCTGGGGGGATATCTGGGGTGTAGAGGGGTCAGAGTGCTGGGGGGATATCTGTGGTGTAGAGGGGTCAGAGTGCTGAGGGGGATATCTGGGGTGTAGAGGGGTCAGAGTGCTGGGGGATATCTGAGGTGTAGAGGGGTCAGAGTTCTGGGGGAATATCTGGGGTGTAGAGGGGTCAGAGTGCTGGGGAGATATCTGAGGTGTAGAGGGGTTAGAGTGCTGAGGGGATATCTGGGGTGTAGAGGGGTCAGAGTGCTGGGGGGATATCTGTGGTGTAAAGGGGTCAGAGTGCTGAGGGGATATCTGGGGTGTAGAGGGGTCAGAGTGCTGGGGGGGATATCTGGGGTGTAGAGGGGTCAGAGTGCTGGGGGGGATATCTGGGGTGTAGAGGGGTCAGAGTGCTGGGGGGATATCTGGGGTGTAGAGGGGCCAGAGTGCTGGGGGGATATCTGGGGTGTAGAGGGGTCAGAGTGCTGGGGGGATATCTAGGGTGTAGAGGGGTCAGAGTGCTGGGGGATATCTGGGGTGTAGAGGGGTCAGAGTGCTGGGGGGATATCTGGGGTGTAGAGGGGTCAGAGTGCTGGGGGGATATCTGTGGTGTAGAGGGGTCAGAGTGCTGAGGGGATATCTGGGGTGTAGAGGGGTCAGAGTGCTGGGGGGATATCTGAGGTGTAGAGGGGTCAGAGTTCTGGGGGAATATCTGGGGTGTAGAGGGGTCAGAGTGCTGGGGAGATATCTGAGGTGTAGAGGGGTTAGAGTGCTGAGGGGATATCTGGGGTGTAGAGGGGTCAGAGTGCTGAGGGGATATCTAGGGTGTAGAGGGGTCAGAGTGCTGGGGGGATATCTGTGGTGTAAAGGGGTCAGAGTGCTGAGGGGATATCTGGGGTGTAGAGGGGTCAGAGTGCTGAGGGGATATCTGGGGTGTAGAGGGGTCAGCATGCTGAGGGGATATCTGGGGTGTAGAGGGGTCAGAGTGCTGGAGGGATATCTGAGGTGTAGAGGGGTTAGAGTGCTGAGGGAATATCTGGGGTGTAGAGGGGTCAGAGTGCTGGGGGATATCTGGGGTGTAGAGGGGTCAGAGTTCTGGAGGGATATCTGGGGTGTAGAGGGGTCAAAGTGCTGGGGGGATATCTGGGGTGTAGAGGGGTCTGAGTGCTGGGGGGATGGCTGGGGTGTAGAGGGGTCAGAGTGCTGGGGGGATATCTGGGGTGTAGAGGGGTCAGAGTGCTGGGGAGATATCTGGGATGTAGAGGGGTCAGAGTGCTGGGGGGATATCTGGGGTGTAGAGGGGTCAGAGTGCTGGGGGGATATCTGGGGAGTAGAGGGGTCAGAGTGGTGGGGGGATATCTGGGATGTAGAAGGGGTCAGAGTTCTGGGGGGATATCTGGGGATTAGAGGGGTCAGAGTGGTGGGGGGATATCTGGGATGTAGAGGGGTCAGAGTGCTGGGGGGATATCTTGGGTGTAGAGGGGTCAGAGTGCTGGGGGGATATCTGGGGTGTAGAGGGGTCAGAGTGCTGGGGGGATATCTGGGATGTAGAGGGGTCAGAGTGCTGGGGGGATATCTGGGGTGTAGAGGGGTCAGAGTGCTGGGGGGATATATGGGGTGTAGAGGGGTCAGAGTTCTGGGGGGATATCTGGGGATTAGAGGGGTCAGAGTGGTGGGGGGATATCTGGGATGTAGAGGGGTCAGAGTGCTGGGGGGATATCTTGGGTGTAGAGGGGTCAGAGTGCTGGGGGGATATCTGGGGTGTAGAGGGGTCAGAGTGCTGGGGGGATATCTGTGGTGTAGAGGGGTCAGAGTGCTGGGGGGATATCTAGGGTGTAGAGGGGTCAGAGTGCTGGGGGGATGGCTGGGGTGTAGAGGGGTCAGAGTGCTGGGGGGATATCTGGGGTGTAGAGGGGTCAGAGTGCTGGGGAGATATCTGGGATGTAGAGGGGTCAGAGTGCTGGGGGGATATCTGGGGTGTAGAGGGGTCAGAGTGCTGGGGGGATATCTGGGGTGTAGAGGGGTCAGAGTGCTGGGGAGATATCTGGGATGTAGAGGGGTCAGAGTGCTGGGGGGATATCTGGGGTGTAGAGGGGTCAGAGTGCTGGGGGGATATCTGGGGTGTAGAGGGGTCAGAGTGCTGGGGGGATATCTTGAGTGTAGAGGGGTCAGAGTTCTGGGGGGATATCTGGGGTGTAGAGGGGTCAGAGTGCTGGGGGGATATCTTGGGTGTAGAGGGGTCAGAGTGCTGGGGGGATATCTGGGGTGTAGAGGGGTCAGAGTGCTGGGGGGATATCTGGGGTGTAGAGGGGTCAGAGTTCTGGGGGGATATCTGGGGTGTAGAGGGGTCAGAGTGCTGGGGGGATATCTGGGGTGTAGAGGGGTCAGAGTGGTGGGGGGATATCTGGGGTGTAGAGGGGTCAGAGTTCTGGGGGGATATCTGGGGTGTAGAGGGGTCAGAGTGCTGGGGGGATATCTTGAGTGTAGAGGGGTCAGAGTGCTGGGGGGATATCTGGGGTGTAGAGGGGTCAGAGTGCTGGGGGGATATCTTGAGTGTAGAGGGGTCAGAGTTCTGGGGGGATATCTGGGGTGTAGAGGGGTCAGAGTGCTGGGGGGATATCTTGGGTGTAGAGGGGTCAGAGTGCTGGGGGGATATCTGGGGTGTAGAGGGGTCAGAGTGCTGGGGGGGATATCTGGGGTGTAGAGGGGTCAGAGTTCTGGGGGGATATCTGGGGTGTAGAGGGGTCAGAGTGCTGGGGGGATATCTGGGGTGTAGAGGGGTCAGAGTGCTGGGGGAGGCATCAATCTAGCAGAAATATTATATGCACAGGACAGCTTTGTTACTTTATGTATGAAGTATTTCCCGCTTTTTCTTTGCTGTACAGAATGATTGTTCATGTAGTTAATGCGGAGCTCCACCCAAAAGGGAAAGCTCCGCTTGTCTGCCTCCTACCTACTTGATGTCTGTTTATCTGCACTGTCTCCATTGTAGGGGCCCCAGAGCATTGCTTTGCCCAGGGGCCCATGATGCTATTAAGATGGCCTTGGGTATAAGTCCTGCCAAAGCAAAGCAGCGCAGCCTTGGCATGTGTACACCCTTGGCTGCTGCATCTGCAGCTAAAGAAGGAGTAGTTGGGAGGCGGTAAAAACAAGGGTTAACATCTGGGCTTTACCATTCCTGTCAATGAGTGTTCGATCCGTGGAAGCAGTTGGTGTTGGATGGGGCAGGTCATACATTGTAGATGGAGTACCAAGACCAGAATTACAGGCACAAGAAAGGGTCATATCCGTGACCATTTCCTCTTCGGAGAAAAGCAAAGTGACCTCATTCTTCTATAATCACAAAATTCTAGTCCGTTCTCAGCAACACTGAGTGTAAATCTGAACATTTTTCTTTTTTTTTTCTATGGGCTCATTAGAGCCATACAGCAGACAGATGGTGGGAGATCGTGACTCTGGAGCTACAGACGGCAGATGGGCCGCAGAGCTGTCCACACATCAGCCACCACACTCCATCACACAACACCTGAGCCAGCTCTGGGCTGAGGTTTTATCTGCCCTTCTCCAGCTGGATTCATCTTCTGCTCTCAAGATTTTTAATTTATTAAAAGAAAAACAAAAGAAGGAATAAGGAGACAGAGAAATGACAAGCCCCATGTGTTATCATCTCCCGCCTGGAATCTGGGCTCCTCTGTGGAGCAGAATGAGATGTTCTAAAGCTGCGACAGCCTTCAGTGGGTCATCCTTCCAGAGGTATTGTTGGTGAATAATGCCGCGTACACACGGTCAGAATTTCTGACAGAAAAAGTCCAATGGGAGCTTTTGGTCGGATAATCTGACCGTGTGTATGCCCCATTGGACTTTTTCTGTCGGCATTTCCGACGGACTTGGAGAACATGCTCTAATTTTTTCCATCCGAAATGCCGACGGAGCTTGTCCAATTGTCCGTGTGTACGTGGCATGAGAGAGAACATCATGATCAGTGAGGTGCTTCTGCTGCTAAAAGTTGGCCAATAAGCATAGATATTATGCTGCTTTCACTGAAAAGGATGGAACAGTAGGGGCTCAGATACAGTGAGTACAAAACATACACTATATTTCGAGAAGTATTGGGACGCCTGCCTTTACACGCACATAAACTTTAATGGCATCCCAGTCTTAGTCCGTAGGGTTCAATATTGAGTTGGCCCACCCTTTGCAGCTATAACAGCTTCAACTCTTTTGGGAAGGCTGTCCACAAGGTTTAGGAGCGTGTCTATGGGAATGTTTGACCATTCTTCCAGAAGCTCATTTGTGAGGTCAAGTACTGATGTTGTATGAGAAGGCCTGGCTCGCAGTTTCCGCTCTAATTCATCCCAAAGGTGTTCTACATGGTTGAGGTCAGGACTGGTTGAGGTCACGTTCCTTCACCCCAAGCTCGCTCGTCTATGTCTTTATGGACCTTGATTAAAAATGAAGGAATCACCGCTCCAGGTGAACTGGTTTGTGCCTGATGAATTCCAGTCAAGTGCTAGCCCCGGCCCTCCTACAAGGGTAAATGAGTAAAAGAAGAAATGGCTGCACATTGATAGAAATCCAAATGCCGTTTATTGATCACCAAGATCACATCAAAAGACACCAACACACAAATCTAGACACACTTTTAACACAGTACAATTGTGCTTAATCATTACGGACCTTTATGGACCTTGCTTTGTGCACTGGTGCTCAGTCGTGTTGGAACAGGAAGGGGCCATCCCCAAACTGTTCCCACAAAGTTGGGAGCATGAAATTGTCCAAAATATCTTGGTTTGCTGATGCCTTAAGAGTTCCCATCACTGGAACTAAGGAGCCAAGCCCAACCCCTGAAAAACAACCCCACACCATAATCCCCCCTCCACCAAATGATATGGACTGGGTTGAGGTCAGGACTCTGTGCAGGCCAGTCAAGTTCCTCCACCCCAAACTCGCTCATCCATGTTTTTATGGACCTTGCTTTGTGCACTGGCTAAAATCATTTGGTGGAGGGGGGATTATGATGTGGTATTTATGGTGTGGTAGTTTACCTGCCCCTTCCTGTTCTGAATGGACAGAGTCTGCACCAATTTCTCCTGTGTCCAATCATAACTGAAGCATAATAAACTGCATGAGATGTCAAATTTGCACCTTTCTTAAGTAAAGTATTGAAACGTTGTTCCTTCCTGGTCTATAGTTACTAAAGAGGTGTATTGTAAGTAACCGACACACACATAATTCACAAGTGGGTCTCAACACTTTGGAGTATGAATGTATTCATGTGGAATGGAGAAATGTGAAGACATGAGTAATTTCCAAGAGTAACAAGAAGTGTAATAAGCGACCCGTCGGTAGCGTGTACCAGGGCCGGGACAAGGGGTGGGCAGGAGGGGAGGCTGCCCTGGGCGCAATGGTTTATTGTAGGGTTTGAGGGGGGGAGTGCCTCGTGCCAGTTGCTTCTGTTGCAAGGCTGACAGGAGTACTAACAGCAGCATCACTGCTAACCCTAAAGGAAGGGGGGGGGGGTGCAGTTTGGCATCTTTGCCCAGGGTGCTGAATGAACCTGTCCCGGCACTGGGCATGTACCTGTTATAGGTGGCACAGCCTCTAGCAGCGAGGGAGATCTTGTCGGCACTCCTTCTGCCAGCGGTCTGTCTCCCATAGCGACGGGAGCGCATTGCACTGCAGAAGTCTGCAAAACGCTGGACAGGTGGCTGTGGACATGTGCTCAGCGTGTCCCTCCAAAGTCGCAGGGAAGGTGTACATTGTCACGGGGACCTGAGAGTTAACTGGAGAACAGCTGCAGTGCGAGTGTCCATGATGTACGTTCATCTCCAGGAATGGATGCCCACCTTAAGGTTGAGTATTCCCCCACGGCAACCTTGGCCTTGTTCCAGGGCATTGATGAAGATGACACAAAACAGAGGTACCCCATGAGTGTGTGCAAAGTGACCCTGAAACCAACACCTAACGTAGCCCAGAAGAACTCACCCCAGGGTAGGCCTCTCATGTGACCCTTTCTTGGTGCCCGAGGAGGGAAACATGGAGGATCTGACAAATGACCGCCTACCTTTACTAGTTGTAAGGGTTCAACTAAAATGCAAATTCTGTTTTAGGTGGTGTTGATCTTCAAATTCATATAAATATATGGAAAACGTCACTAGATTTTTGGGTCCATCCACATAAGTTTACTAATAGAATTCTCAGTAACCTTCCAGGCGATTTGGCGTTTTACATCAGCCGGGAAGGACTGTGTCACCTAGTCCGCCACATCTGCCAGCTCAGAGCTATAAAGCCGCACATCAGGATGTTGGCATTGATTTATGAAGTGCCCATTGGAGTTAAGTGGCATCAGATCTACCCTTCAATGGGACGATGTATAAGGTGACACAAATGAAGTGGAAAAATCCCGGACTTTGCCGCTCACGTCACCAGCGCAGCAATACTCCGTGAAGGACAAATAAGACGCGAGTAGAGGAGAGCAGACCACATAAGAGGGCTTTCTGTATTGTGGAACTACAAGTTCCAGCAGGCTCTGTCATTACATATATTATCCAACCTGAAATGTATGTACACATATGTACAATGACATGTAGTTTCCTAAAGTACTGAGTCTTAACAAATAGCTATTTTTTTTTTAATTGGGTTGATGCCCTAGGCATCAACGTACCAAGACATTTTAGACAATTTCATGCTCCCAACTTTGTGGGAACAGTTTGGGGATGACCCCTTCCTGTTCCAACTTGACTGGGCACCAGTGCACAAAGCAAGATCCATAAAGACATGGATGAGCATGTTTGGGGTGGAGGAACTTGACTGGCCTGCACAGAGGTCTGACCTCAACCCTATAGAACACCTTTGGGATGAATTAGAGCGGAACCTGCGAGCCAGGCCTTCTTGTCCAACATCCAACAAATGCTCTTCTGGAAGAATGGTCAAACATTCCCATAGACACACTCCTAAACCTTGTGGACAGCCTTCCCAGAAGAGTTGAAGCTGTTATAGCTGCAAAGGGTGGGCCAACTCAATATTGAACCCTACGGACTAAGACTGGGATGTCATTAGAGCTCATGTGCATGTAAAGGCAGGCATCCCAATACTTTTCAAAATATAGTGTATGTTTTGTACTCACTGTATCTGAGCCCCTACTGTTCCATCCTTTTCAGCGATCCTATCAGTAAAAGCAGCATAATATCTATGCTTATAGGCCAACGTTTAGCAGCAGAAGCACCTCACTGATCATGATGTTCTGTCTCATGCCACGTACACACGATCAGACTTGCCAACAGGACAAGCTCCATCGAACTAAAGCTGGGTACACACTATACAATTATCTGTAGATTTTTTTTCCTTCAGATTTACCACAACCATATAATACGAGTTTCAATTTGTATGCAATCAGGCAGGCCCTTGCACTACATAGTTTTGGTAAATCAGACAACAAAAGTTGTAAAGTGTGTATGGGGTCTTTGGCTGGGATGCCATTAAAGGTCACGTGTGTAAAGGCGTCCCAATACTTTTGGTAATATAGTGTAGTAGGAGCAGTACGAGATTCAGCCCTCCATGCTGTTTTAGGCTCGGTTCACACTGGGGCGACTTGGGATCCGACTTGTACGCCCTCAAGTCGCCCCAGAAATAGTTTCAATGGGAGTGAACGCTAGCGTCTTAATAGACGCTACTGAAGTCGCTCCGACTTCAGAGCGTACTCCCTGTACTACTTTGATCCGACTTGGTAGGCGACCTGTACCATAGAAATCAATGGAAGTCGCCTCCAAGTCGGATCTCTCTGTAAAGTCAAGCGACTTTGCAGGGAAAACCCCTCCCTCCCCCCCTCCCTCCCAGAGAGCTGATTGGCCACAGGCGAAGTCGCCTGTCATGGAGGCGACTTCAAGTCGCCTTGTAATTTGCTGAAGTCGCGGTACAAAGTCGCGCTGAAGTCGTGTTGCCCCAGTGTGAACCGACCCTTACGTGAATGGTGGAATCTACAGGTGTATAGCCAGCTTTATAGTCTCCACAGGAAGTCCATGCAACAGAGTGACAATGCAGGAGCATAATTGGGAGAAAGGGATTGAGCACTGTCACCCTACAACAGGGGTTAACAAGCCTTTTGAAAGATGAGCAACTTTTTTTTTTTTTTTTTTTTTTAATTCTGACTCAGTTTGTGAGTGTCGACTCAAAACGAGCAAAATTCAAGCTAATGGGGTGTGCAGTACTGCATTTGGCCAGAGGTGCAGAGGCGCCGGTGACACTCGGAACGGTTCAGAGCCATTCGGAAATACTCAGTCCCAGAGTGTCCCTGAGGCTCTCCGGCACCCCCCCCCTCCACCTCTGGCCACATGCGGTATTGCATGCAATAGAAGTCAATGCGGAACCAATTATCTTCGTTTCCATTGACTTCTATGGGGAAACTCGCTTTAATATGCGAGGGCTTTGGATTACAAGCATTCTCCTGGAACGGATTATGCTCGTAATCCAAGGTTCCAGTGTGAGAGAGTGTGTGTGTGTGTGTAAAATTACTGGTTTAGGGGGTGAGCATTCCTACTATGTAGCACTTGGGGGGGGGGGGGGGGGGTCATGGTTTGAAACCCAACCAGGACACTATCTGCATGGAGTTTGCAGTTCTCTTTGTACTTGATTGGGTTTCCTTCCCACTTTCCAAAGACATGCTGGTAGGTAAATTGGCCTTAGTGTGTGCATGCATGCAAGATCGGGACCTTCGATTGTAAGCTCCTTGGGTGCAGGGACTAATGTTAATGTTCAGTATGTAAATTGTTGGTGCTGCGTAAACTTTAATTTTTCTTTCATAGATGCATGCAGGGAATTAGACCTAGATACACAGGCCCCTGAAATTTAGGAGTAGAGGGTTACATTCTGATTGGCGGCTAGGGACATCCTTTAATAAAAGACTGCCTGCAGATTTAATACAAGTGGGCAAGCAGGGCTTCACGTCTGAGGGGGCGAAGGTAGAGATTAAACAAGGGAGGCAGGATCAGCTAGGGAGAAGGTGCTACAGGCGCACTTCTGTTGCCAGGGAAACCTTGCAGTGGTTGCCATGGGGATGCTGATGCTGGCACTAGAGGTGCTCCGTCAGCACATGGTGTGGAGGTGGGTGAACCGGAGGGCGAGCGGCAGCGGAGAGTTAATCACGCTGAATGCTGATGAGGGGACACAAGGGGGTCCTTCAGGAAGATGGGTGAACACAAAGGACTATGCATTGCCAATTTCAAAAGAAATCATCACCACGTTCTGTGCAGCCTCCGTTTTAGGGGCACAAACTTTTCAGGGAAAGGGATCACCATCTGCGATCCCGGCTTCTTTAAGTCAGTGAATGTGGAACAATTTAAAAAAATAAATAAATAATAGGATTAGCACACCTATGTCTGAGTATGCAGCTGAATAGAACTAGGGGTCAATTTGCTAACATTTATTGCATACAATATTAGTGTCACAAGACCAATTAGCATAAATTGTGGCATGAGATAATTTAAGATTCATCAGTTTTTTTTAAATTCAACATTCATCATGTAGTTCATCGGTAAACAGAATATTGACAAAGCTTTATTAAAGTCAATTCACTATAGACAAATCTCATGGTTCAGGTACTTTGGGATGTTTTAGTAATAGAAAATAGTCAGGGTAACCCCAACACTGGTCAGTAAGGCCGGGTTCACATCTATGCATGTCCGGAACAAGGAAAATTTTGCAGATGCACAGCAGTCATTGTTAATGGCACCCCCCCCCCCCCCCCATGCATCTGCAAACGTGTGCGCCAAACCGCATGGTGCCATAGAGCCATGCAGTTCGGTGCTGCACATTTTTGGAAAAGGGCCAGGGTCTATTTTGCTTTTCTCATGCATAGGGTAGCCCATTGAAATGAATGGGCTGCTCTACAAACAACGCAGCCGGTCACAGCTGTAAGGTGTGAATGAAACCCAAGTGAATAGAAAACAATGCATCAGTGTCAGAACGCAATGTTGCAAGCTTAGGATTCAGAATGTAAATAATTTGTAACATTGCACCAGAGGGAGATCATTCTGAGAATAAAGGCACACGAAGGCCTCATACACACTGGGCGTTCCGCATGGGGCATAATGCATGGGGCTCTGGCACTTAGCTGCAGTTGGAGAGCACAGGTGTACTGCCCAGCACCACTGTCAGCAACCTAAACAATCTAAGGTGCCATGTTCAGCCCTCGGGGCCTATCGTAGTTTGACAGGCTGCCGGTAGCTAGGGTTGCCTACCACCCGTAAATTTAGGGCGTTTGTTGCTATGGGGGCACGCGAGCAGGCATGCTCCTGTAAATGGACACTGTCCATTCAGAGAGAATGTAGCTCAACATAGCCATCCAACTTTTATTGGCTCAGTGCCTGCGATTGACGGCAGCAGGAGCCAATGAGGTGAGAGATCCAGGAGAGCCACTGCTCTCATGCACATCACTGGATCGAGATGGGGCTCTGGCAAGTATATGGGGGTGACTGCTGCACACAGGTGGGTTTTAGAATGCATTAACGTTAATAAAAAAAAAAAAAAGGGTCTGCCTTTAGAACCACTTTAAATATTGTCTTAGTTCATAATAGGAGTTTGTCAAATTTCAGGACATATATATATATTTTTTTTAATGCACAAGGCTTGCACCCTTGCTTCTTGTTCAATGAAATATTCGATTGAAGTTGCCCGCAGCATCATGAGCACCCAGCTCCTCCAGTAACTCAAATAACCACTCGTTACAACCAAGGTATGCAGAATACCATCTCTGAACGCACAACACATTGAATCTTGGAGATGATGGGCTACAGCTGCAGAAGACCACACTGGGTGCCACTCCTGTCAGCCAACAGGGAACTAAGGCTACAATTCGCACAGGATCACCAAAATTGGACAATAGAAGATTGGAAAAAAGTTGCCTGGTCTGAGGGAGTCTCGATATCAGCTGCAACATTCAGATGGACAGGGCAGAATTTGGCGTAAACATGAAAGCACGGATCCATCCTGCCTTGTATCAATGGTTCAGGCTGGTGGTGTAATGGTGGGGGGGAATATTTTCTTGGCACACTTTGGACCCCTTAGTACCAACTGAGTATCAGACAAGTGTGCCATCTGTCTTCGGTGTTCCCTTTGCTTGTGAGTACCCAAGACTACAGCCAAACCATCAGAAGCCACCCCTCATCTCCCTGACTAGCATCCTCCTTGCACACTTTGATCACCGATGCTCCAGTGTGTTGCCTGGCTGATCTGAATTTGTGGCAAGGGCACCCAGAACTTCCCATCCTCCTGCACCCAGCATTGTCCTGCCCAAGACTGTCCCCTGCAGATCATACTGTTCAGACCTCCCTCCACCAAGACCACACCTCACCAGTTACCCAGGACAGTCAGATATGTGTAGCATTGAATCCCTGAGCCCTGGTGTGTTTGCTTGATGTGCCATATTGCCACCCTATAGACTTTCTCCTCGCTGTGCTATATTGTTGCCCTGTGGATCTTGGAGTTACCCCTGCAGCTTAGCATTGTTATTGCTTGACTTGTCTCTGGCTGGGTTATACCACCACACAGTGATCTCGCTGTACGCCTCCCTGCATTTCTACTACTTGTAGCCCCACCGCTTGCTGCACCCATCCTATATATCACAGTTCCCGAAATAAAAATCCTGCAGGGTCCTGTGATATTTGCCTCCATGTACTGTCCCCTGCATTTCTAGTTCCTCAGAGTTTATAGCGGATCAGGCTGAATCAATTTGAATAAAAACAAGACACGCCAACATCATGGTAAGTATTTTATTATCAAAATTATTACATCTCTTCTGAAAGATCAAATGTTACATCATTGTGTAAAAACTCCACGTGAGTGATGATAGCGGTCGGCTCCTTCCTGCAGCCTCGCATTCCATGTCACGAGGCCTAACAGAAAGTGGAGGCTTGCGATACAGACCCTGTGATGTTTATACACACACATAATATACAGTATACAAGACCCAAAACAAGGGTGACGTGATTTCCATCCCTAACCAGTCTCACAGTTGTAAAAGTCTGGGGGAGAAAAGAAGAAAAAAACACAAAACAAAAAATAAACCAGAGGCAGTTAAAAGGAATTAAAATAAAATTTGAAGGAAGCAGAAAAAAAAAGAAATCTTTATTTTTAGTTTAAAATCTCTTCCTGCTTTTAAAAGGGACTCAATCTTTATTCCAGGGGACAATGCTCTGTAACAGTCACCGAATGAGATTAAAACCTAATTAAAAAAAAAGAAAAAAAAAACCTGCTATTTAGGAGATCTGGATAGAGAGAAAGTGAGCGAGAGAAGGGGGTTCGTAAAGAATCACAGCATTGTCTTGTGGGAGGGGAAATGAAAATTTCATGTAGCACCGTGGATTATAACGCCCGTATTGTTAGCTAGCCTACAATGCTTCAATTTGAATATAAAATTAGATAAATATCTGCCAGTTACTACAGTAAACAACTGAGGGAGAGGAATAATAGCTCCAAACCTGTTCATATGCATTTTTGTTTTAAAGGTTTGCCTCCCGTCATAGTTACAAAAAGGAAAAAAAAAACAAAAAACAAAAAAACAAAAACATAAGCTTATGCTGAAAGGTCTGACAATAAAATATATCAGGTAGAAGCAGCAAAACTAAACATTGATCAGCTCCACTGTATACGGTGTCTTGGGGTTTAGCTGAAGTGGCTGGTAAAGTCTCATTTTCGTTTTAGCCAGGAGGATATTGAACGGTTTTCATGCACGGGCTTGCTCAGTGATTTCTAGCTCTTGACACATTATAGGACAGCTGAGGGATGTGTGAGGTCTTTGGATGGCTGATCTCAGATGAGGGCTGGGGGCTCATAATTGGAGTTCAGGTTTAATTCAGCCCCTTAAGCACTTGATGAACCATGGGGACTGCTTTTCATTCAATTTTATCTGTAAACTTGTGAATCAAACTAGTATTTTTGGAAAACTGTGCTGCCAGATGCCCATTTTCTGACTTGGTAGCAACAGCTGCAAGGATTTTA
The DNA here is from genome assembly GCF_042186555.1 of Aquarana catesbeiana. Lineage (NCBI taxonomy): Eukaryota > Metazoa > Chordata > Amphibia > Anura > Ranidae > Aquarana > Aquarana catesbeiana. Next base: position 37,956,837 of record NC_133330.1, read on the forward strand.
ATGCAAACCTGTATTTTAAGTCTAGCTGGTACAGAAGTAAACTTATCTGGACTTGGCAAATCATGACAAAAGGTTGTCAGTGCTGTCGGTTTAAAGGGAAAATCTAGCAGACCTAGCTTACTGTGGTGGTGGTGATGGGGGGGGTGGGTTGGGTGACGGCAAGTTTACCCATATACATAAAATGTGGACAACCCCTTACTCTATCAAAAAGGTACACTGCAGTATTTGGTGACAAACAGCTGTAAACCCAATTACCAGCAATTGCTATAGACAACATTCAATCGGTCTAAAATCCGGTGCAAACACAATGCCTCTATTAAATGGCCAACATAAAGCACATAGGTTTCATTATTTTTTTTGGGAGCCCCGCCCAATACATGTGAAGAACAGAACTTTAAGCACAAAACTTTAAATAAAAAAAAATAAAAAAAAAAAAAGGACATTTTCTTTTCTTTTTCCATACAAAAATATAGGTTATCATTAGGATGCCCGTTACTATACAGCATAGTACAATGCAGCAGTTACCTGGAACATGAACCTGCTTTAGAGTATGTACAGTTGTTACAAAGAATCAAAGCCTATATACAGCCAGCTAACGTTCTTACTCAAAATACATAGGAACCGATTCTGCTCTTTACATTGTCAGTCGTCACAGATCTGCCATGCGTTTACATGAGGTTATTGGCCTTTAGGGAGGGAAAAAAAAAAAGAGAATATTTATCTAAACCCAACTAAGTAGCAAAATGGTTTTGGTATTTGAAATTCGAACTAGACTTCAGTGCAGGTATCGTTTTAAGTTTCAGCAATAAACAGGCCGATTGTATGAATAGGAATTATCCCAAGGTCTTTGTTGGGCTTCACCATCCTTCAGCCATGTTTGAGGCCCAGGTCACATCTCCACTGCGTCAGACAATGTCATCCTCGGTTATCTTGCATAATCTAGTTTCAAATCAGACCAGGGGGGAGTTCACACAGGATGACGGCATTTCATAAAAAAGGTCACAAACCTACTTTCTAGAGTTAGAAGATGGAACTGCGCAAAAGAAAATCTAAGTAGATGACATTGCAGCACACTATTTTAGCAATTCTGCACTGATGACCAATTCGTTTTAAGGGCCCATATGGAGGGGCTTTTGGAAAACCACGGCTTCTTTCCCTATACAACTTAATGGGAATATGCAAAAGCAGACTGGACAGGTTGATTGATGCAGCATAAGGAGGTGGACAACAGGTCATCTGCAACCCCCCATCCTTGATCTTAAATTAAGCAGAATGCACCTGAAAGACACCGCGCCTATAAACCAAAGCCCCTCAACACGGGTCCCAAAGTTATTCCCCAAGAAACACTTGGGGAAGACTTTGGATGCCATTTGAAGTCACCTGTGCGGAGCTATAGCTAGTAGAAGTAGTTAGTGTAGCTACTACTAGCTATACCATGATCTGGATAAAAGGAGAACCTTTACAGACACACTGTGCCAAGGTCATCGGGCAAACAAAAAAAAAAAAAACAACCTGTGGTGAAGATAGCTCGTGCAGGTAAATTTGATAAATTACAGAGCAGCCCCCATCCATCAATGAAAAGTTGAATTCTTTCCTGGAGAATATCTGAAGAGAAGTGTAATGGTCTGCTGTAATCTAAAGCAGTCGATCACACATCAGACTGACTGAACCCTGGCTGCTGAGGGTTACAGGCACATCACTGCGCTATTCAAACCACAAAATGTTACAGACTAGCTGCTGCATACTTAAATGACAGTCATTAGCTAATGCTAGTATGGGAACGGCTACTTTTAACGTGTAAATCAAGACTGATGACAGAGCAGATGACATCTCGCTACGTGTACAGTATTCTGTTGTATTTCAAGCCCCAACAAAAAAACAAAATCTGTATTCTAAGCAAGGTTGACAACTTTCCTACCAGTCTAAGCTTTTTAACTCTTCCGATAACAAGAAATAAAAACGTGAAACGAATTAAAAAAAAAAAAAAATTCCACAGTCTTGCTGTCAAGAACCCTTTTACCGTGAACAGATGTCACCTTGCAACTGGAAGTGGTGGTGCCAGATACGGAGGAATGGAGGACAGATCTCTGTGTTTCAGGAATGATTGGCCAAACTGTATAATTCTGGCCCCTACCCCGGATCCCCTCGACACCCCCCCCCCACCCCACAGAACAAAAAACAAAAAACAAAAAAAAAAAAACACTTGTTATATCCCGATGCTACAAAATATAGGTGCTTCTTTAAACCCCTTTCTCCTTGCCCTTTTAAATTCATCTTTTCTATTAACCATTTAATTCTTATAAAAGTTGTTATTACTGCACAAGTGACTACAGGAGGTTTCTGGTGATGGAGAGAAAAACCGAGCAACTGCATGATTTTGAAGGTCTACGCAACTTAATTCGATTCTCGAGGTGTTCACTTTTCTTGCAATGTGTAAAGTGTAGAGAGTGGGAGCAGATACTACCAGCAAGCTTTAGCTTAGCCTCCACCTTTTCCTCAGTCCAAAACCCACCCAACCAGGCTCCTCTGGAGCATGTCTGTGCCACCCTTTTGATCCAGCCCCCCTCTTTTGGGGCAGATGTTAGGAATGGCTGACAGGATAGTGCTATGCTGTTCTCCCCTCTTAAGCAGTCCTAGGAAAGGCCAGTCTGCGTTTTAACTCCTGAGCCTTGCATCTGCTGCAGTCGGTACTGGTGAACACTAGAGGTGCGCTGTGGATAATGCTGCGGGCTAGACACAGCAGAAATCCTGGAGCCTGACATGTTTATAGTTCGAGAGTCTGATCTGGACCCCTGAGGGGTGGAGTTGCCAGAAGCCCCAGTGCTGGCTTGTGAGTCTGAGGGTAGAGAGTCTGTCCTGAGCAATTGGGCTGGACTTGCCTCACGACTGGGTCCCCGATGGTGGAAGCTTTTCCTTGGCTGGCACGTGCCAGCATTGCTCCCATAAAGCTGCTGGCTGTTGTAATACCCAGAGCTCCCTGAACTCTGGGTACTGGGCGAGTCTGTGGAAGCAACGTGGGAAGGACTTGAATAAGAAGTGGAAATGACAGACGACTCGTTGTGGCTGTGCCCCGTCCTCTGCAGTGTCCTGTAGCTGTAACCACTGGGCTGAGCAGCTGGGCCGCGGAAAGGTGACGAGCATTGAGAGAGGAGGTTGATCGTCTCTTGTTGAGGACTGTCACACTGCAGGAACTAGAAACATAATATAACAGGTGAGGAATGGGCACAGCTTGTACAAAAAAAAAAAAAAAAAAAAGAAGAATCTAAACTGCTAATAAGTAGCCAAGAACTAAAAATCCTAATGTACGCACTATACATTCCTGTAGTATTCAACTGAACAAAGTAAGGAAGTCCAACTTAAAGTGGTTGTAAACCTCAGACATCAAATATGAACAAAGCATCTCTCTATAATGTGTACTTGCCTCAATTAAGAGCACCAAAGTGTCATTTGTCTGCGGCTTTGTTCCTCTGCTATCTACATGAATCACTTCTGACAAGTTTTCCTGACACCAAGAGAACAATGGTGACAGGGGAGGGACCTCCAGCTTACTGATGGCCTCAGCTCTGTCCCTGCGTGCCAGGGCCACTTTAAAGCTTCAATCATATTATAATAATTGATCTTAATCCAATCTGAAGATGTGGTATATGTGACTGAACACTCTGATCTGGTACAATGCAATCACAATAAACACCTGCAATATACAGACTAAGGAAGGAGCAACAAGTTCCTGGATATTCAGCAGCTCTGATTACAAACTGGGGCTTGTAACACTTTTCCTCATCGGGTACATTTTTAATGTGAGAGAACAAAAGTTCCTTACAGTTTTCATGTTACAAAACAAATGAAAATAATGCAGACTACACAAACAGGAAAAAGGCCGCAAACAGTGCAGTCTGCGTAGTACAAAGCAACTAATCACGGCTTACACTACAAAGACATCAAACAGTGCTGGTCATTAAATGTTTTATAGCATTTCACTTGCTAATGTTTTCTATACATGTTCAAAGGGAATAACAAATTCATAAAGTACATTATATCCTCTGTGTAGGTGTCTGTTTTCATCTGTTACATTCACTGAAGATTGTATCACCTAAGCATCCTTTGACAGGAAAAGGGGCGCCAGGATAGACCTTCCATTCCATATTGTGTCAAATTTATACTGGCACCCTCTGTGCTGATAGGTCAGTTTCTCTAGGTGTGAAATAGGGTCGATCTTTTCCATGCTTTGTTGCATGGTGGGTGGGTGAGCAGACAACCAGTATTCTGCAATAAACTCTGACATCTTTGTCATCTTTAGGCTCCATTTTTGGGGGGCGGCAAAAAACAGGCAGTGAGGAGGCGTTGCAGTGCTTCCTCACTGCCTGTCAGTAGCCCCTGGCACACGATCCAAATGCAAATCCAGCATCAGAGGAAAGTGTCTAAATCTAGCCTTGCAATGGAAGAGAAGCCTAGGGCCAGTTTTACACAGGCTTCAGCTTGTATAAAAAAGAGCAGTGTGTACAGCAAGCTTTGACAAAGCATTTGCGGAGCTTACAGCAAACTTTGTTGAAGCTTGCAAAAGTACCATTCAACTGCAAATCTTAAACAAGTAGATAAAAGCAAAGAGAAAGGCGCCTTTTAAGTCAACTGCAGTCTGTGCCAGAACAGATCCTAATGGAAATGTTGATTGCCATTTTAAGCAAGCTGCTAGCAGGCTTTCAATAAGCTTCAAGAAGTGCTGAAGACTGCTAGCAGCTTGCTTAAAATGGCGATCAACATTCCTATTAGGATCCGTGTTCAACATTAACAAACTGGAGCTTAACGGTACTTTAGAAGCTTCCTGAAAGCACTGCCAAGGCTTTATCAGAGCTTGCTCTGTACACACTGCTCTTATACAAGCGGAATTCTGTGAGGAGCAGGCCTTTGTCTATTAAAAGTGTTCTCTCCCCCCATCTTGCCTATTTTCTAGAAAAAAAACACAAAAACAAAACGACGTGTATACTTCTTTTAAATCCGCTCCATTCATGTGTTTGCGCAGCTCCAGCTCCCATGCCAGAGAGGCTGCTGTAGGGGAGAGGAGGCAGGGCTAACAGTGCCTGGGCTATGAGTGATGCCATGGCTCCTGGAATTCCCAGCCGTTGAGAGCTCCCCAAGCCTGTGCTGCAGTATCATGTGACCGGACCAGATTAAAAATAGGTAAACATTTTTATACAGGTTGGGCAGGAAGAGGGGGGAGGGAACCACTTTAAGAATCGTTAGACTTAGGCTTCCAATTTAACTACTGTCTTTTATGAGCCGCTCATGTCCATTACAGCATATTAATTCGGAGACCAAAAGTGGTTTGAGGAATGACTTTAAGGCTACTTTCACACTGAGGCATGCGGGCACTGGCGGTACAGCGGTGCTAAATATAGCGCCTCTTTACCGTCATTTTAGTGGCGCTAGCGGGGCGGTTTTAACCCCCGCTAGCCGCCGAAAAAGGATTAAAACCGCCTGCAAGGTTTGCAGCACTACCCATTGTTTTCAATGGGAAGGGGCGCTTTAGGAGCGGTAAATACACCGCTCCTACAGCGCTCCAAAGATGTGGCTTGCAGGACTTTTTTGACCGCCCTGCAAGCGCACCGCTCCAGTGTGAAAGCCCTCGGGGCTTTCACACTGGAGTGCATTGAGCGGCTCTTTTGGGGCGCTTTGCAGGTGCTATTTTTAGTACTTTAGCGCCTGCAAAGCCCCTCAGTGTGAAAGGAGCCTAAGGCATTATTATCATGAATGGTTACCTGATAGTTGTATCTGGAAGGGCTGTAGACGACTGGTCCTTTAGAAACGGCCATATTCATCGCCTCCGAGTCTCCATCCTCTGTGATAAAAACAAATTCATGTTTACATAGAAAACCAATACACGATTTCTGCAGGTCTTGCATAAGAAAATGAAAAGGGGGGGGGGGGATACGTACAGTCTTTAAATTCACCCATGTACTCTGGGCTGTCCCGAGAATCACTAAGTAGGACCAGTACAGCAGAAGGGAGAGATGACAATGTATAATGTTTGAAGTATGTCTACCATACACATAAAAATAATAGACACTGAAGAAGGAAAAAATCATATGCTTGGTGTTCAGCTGATATCTTTGTGCGAGTCCTGAGATCCACATGGGCAGTACTCTTCAAAGCAGAGAGGGTTCCCCCTTAAAGTGGTTGTAAACCTCAGACATGAAATGTGAACAAAGCATATCCCCCCTCTATAGCAGGGGTAGGCAACCTCGGCACTCCAGCTGTGGTGAAACACCAAATCCCATCATGCCTCTGCCTCTAGGAGTCATGCCTGTGATTGTCAGGGTCTTGCAATGTCTCATGGGACTTGTAGTTTCAAAACAGCCGGAGGGCCGAGGTTGCCTACCCCTGCTCTATAGTATAGACTTGTCTCAATTAGGAGCACTAAGTGTCATTTCTGTCTGCCATCAGCAAGAATCACTTCCTGGCACCAAGAGAAAAAATTGTGACAGGGGAGGGACTCTCCAGCAGATTGATAGCTTCGGCTCTGTTCCTGTGTGAAGGGGGGGGGGGGGGGGTCTCTTCCCTCCAATCAGCTCTCAGAGATCTCTTCAATGATGTAACTTCAGCTCTCCACCCCCTGCTTTTCAGAGCTGAGAAATCCTATGTACTTTGAATGGATGTAGAGGGAAAACTGCTGTAGAGAAACAGGTGCAACTTATAAGGATTTTTTTCATCTCGGTGTATCACCCGATGCCAGTCACTTCATTGGGTGTATGTAAAGGTTTACAACCACTTTAAGTATGGAGCATAAAGCATAGATATTCTAAGCATTCATATATGACACCAACTTGACAAGAATGCTTAGAACTAAATATTAAGGGGCTCTCTGTAAGTTGGTAGCACAAGCCACAAACATGTTAGATTTAAAAATTCCTGAAAAACAGACTATTGAAATCTGTGTGCACCCACCATGTGTGGTCTCAACAGATTTATCATTTTTGCAGTCAGGGTTTGCTTTAGAAAATGCTTCATCTTTGAAAACAATCCTAGAGAAATTAATTCTGATCAGAAGCAGATTAAGAGCCACTTAAAGTGAGATATTAAAGTCTTTTTTTTTTTTTCTTTAAAAAATAACAAACATGTTATACTTGCCTGTTCTGTGTAATAATTTTGCACAGAGCAGCCCAGATCCTCATGTTTTCGGGTCCCTCCCTCCTATCTAATGCCCCCACAGTAAGCGGCTTGCTATGGGGGCACCTGAGCCAAGGCTGTGTCCCCCCCATTCAGATACAGAGCCACAGTTCGGCCCTGCCCCCCCCTCTCTCTCTCCTCATTGGCTGACAGCAGTGGGAGCCAATGGCGCCAATGCTGTGTCTTAGCCAGGAGGGAGAGTCCCGGATGGCCAAGGCGATCGAGATGGGGCTCAGGGAATTATCAGCAGTGGAGTCACAAGGGGGGCCAGAGGGGGTCATGGTCCCAACATTATACAGTGCCCCCCATGTGGCCTCCCAATTAAAAGAAACTGACACTGGGAGCAGTCTGGAATGCAGGGGACATGGACAGACTGAGCCACTGTAGCGCTGGCTCCGGCTCCACCTGTCCCCTGCAATACAGCCTCGGAGGCTGGCTAGAATCAACAGCCCGGGAGGGAGTGGGAGAAGACCTCACCAGCTGTCACCCTGACCTGAGCAGCAGTGGGCGCAGCATCCCCGGCACCTCCCAGAGCCTGCACTCCTCCTCCAACGTACCCTTCCCAGCTGTCACTCAACAAATCGACAGGCTGACCGAGGGCCCAGAGGACGGGCGCGAGGTAGGTGCACCACACACACCTACCCACAGATGGGGGGGGGCACAGCAGGCAGGGCTATGGGGGGGGGGTCCTCTCCCATCCCCCTCTCTCACCCCTTCCTCACACATCTCCCCCCCCCCCCTTGCATGCAGGGGGAACCAAGTGGACACTGACCAACAGGTGACAGCAAATGATAGTTGGTGATCCCAAAGAAGCACTGCCACTAAACCCATCCACCCCCACCACTGCAACTGATCCCATCCTCCTAATGAAGGGCTACAGATCCCAGCATGAACCTGTGATCACCCTTAGATCTCACAGGTTCATGCTGGGACTTGTAGTCCTTCAATTTGGAGGGAGTCACATCCTTAGATCTGAGAAGTTCATGTTGGAACTTGCAGTCCTTAATTTTGTTTGGGAAAAAAAATAAAAAAAAAATGTATATATATATATATATATATATATATATATATATATATATATATAGTGTTTTATAGTGTGCCCCCCCCTAAATATGAAAGCTGGAGATGCCACCGAGTATTAGGGGGCTGCTGCACACTGAAGGTTTTTTTTATCTTATTGCTCAGAACGCATTAACCTTCTGCCTTAACCCTTTTAACCCTGAATATTAAATGTTTTTGGCAGATCCTGGAGACTTAAAGCATAACACCAGGCAAAAATTAAATATTTATTACAGGTACTTCTATAGCGCCCTCAATTTACGCAGCACACACACATATATATATATATATATATATATATATCTATATAGAGAGAGAGAGAGATTTTATATATCTCTATCTAGCTCTATCTCACTCTAGCGCTATCGAATAAAAATGAATAGCTCAAAATACTACAATAAAACCAGCTTTTGCTGTAATATTCATCATCAATCCATATACATCTCCTGTAGTACCCTTTTCCACCACTGGATGCTTCAGTCTGATGGCCAGCATCATGCAACCCTCTTCCTGAGTCCTGGTTATCTTGGACACAACACCCCCTCCCTGTGACTGGACAACGGAAAGACGCAGCAGTGATGAGCTTATATCTATCTTTCACTCTTTCGCATCCAAACACAATGTTTTTTTGACTGCACAGAACTGATTGGCTCCTTGTTCTACCTCTACTTCTCACTCCAACTCTGCTGTACAAGGATGGCAAGAGGCTGATATACCAGGTCATACACAGGTGCTAATAAAAAAAAAAATCATTGTGTAATAATGAAAACAGAGCTATGTTACGTTGTCTTTTATATGCACCTACAGTTTAGACCACCTAATATCTAGATTTCACAGGTTGGCACACCGGTTTCCGCCAATACGTAGGCCCTATTACAAATTTTGGGAGGCAGAATAAAAAGACATAGAAAAAGCACTGCTTTAGGGGGCGAGTGATGCTACTACTGTTGCGGAAAGATTTCCATGGTGCAGATTTTTTTTTTCTCTTTCTTGCACTACAACACATTTACAGATGTGTTAACTCAAGTAAGGCGCAGTGAAAGCATGAAGTGTTTTTATAGTTACCAGATTCTCTGTCCAGACTACTGTCTCTGGAAGGTGATCGCTCTCCCCGTTGTGGCACTTTCACCCCACTCCGCAAGACACGCTCCAGGATTCCCTGTCCCTCACGTAGCCGCTCCACTGATGTTGGAACCATCCTGCCAATACATACATTGCATGGATTAATTATCAGCAGATATAAATGCTAATAAGACTTACAACTAACCACTTGAGCTCCGGGAGGTTTCCCCCCCGTTCATGACCGGGCCATTTTTTTTTGGCATTTAGCACTGCGCTACTGTAACTAGCAATTGCGCAGTCATGCAACATTGTACCCAAACAAAATGTATATCATTTTTTTCACACAAATAGAACTCTTTGTGGTATTTGATCACCACTGGGTTTATTTTTTTGCAATATAAATGGGGGAAAAAAAAAGACCATAAATTTTGAAAAAAAATATTTTACTTTCTGCTATAAAACCTATCCTATCCAATTTTTTAAAAAATGTCTTCATAAATTTTGGCCAAAGTGTATTCTGCTACAGGTCTTTGATTTAAAAAAAAAAAAAAATCCCAATAAGTGTACATTGATTAGTTTGCATGAAAGTTATATTTTTGTTATACTTGTAATGGCCAGGCAATCTGACACTGATGCTGGGGGGGGGGACGGACGGACGAAGGACAGACACTTTTTTGGGGACCAGTGAGTTGTACCAATACAGTAATCGGTGCTAAAAAACATACTCCGTTATTGTACTGACACTGACAGGGGTTAACCTCTACCATGATCAAGGGGGTAAATGTGTGCCTAACAATGTGTAATGTATGCATTATGTGCTGCTTTTACTAACAGATCTTGGTTTCTTATCTCCGCCGCTTTAATGATACAGCATTGGAATAGTTTGAACCCCATTTTTCCATGTTCCCACCCCTTTCCAGACACACAACTCAAGTGAGAGTAATTAGTCCCTTAAATCCTTGTCACAGGAAAAAAGGGGCCCCTATTGGAAGATATTCCCTCTATTTCTCTTCCCTTGACAAATGTAGTTTTGGATTCCTGGCCTGGTCACCAGGACAGAGGGAAAATCTCGGAGATAAAGACAGCAATAAAATCTGGACAGATGTTTTACCTATTTCCCAGACCATCTAAAAGTTTTATTACATGTTAAAATATTAAATACACTTTAGGTTGATTGCATAATTTATATCTAAAAGACTTCAGACCAGACGTTTCCTTCAACTTCTAATAGTAGGACTAGGTGCCTAATTCTCAAATTCCAATGCAAATTTAGGTTTTATTTACCAGCGGCTACTGATGTTTTCCACTGTCTTACTCGGACCAGAGCTCACTGTCCTCACTTCGGTAGGGCTGACTTCTTCGATCTGAGGCATAGATGAATGGGATGGAGAAGAGAAGCCACTTTGTGGGGAAGATGGTGCCTGGAGCTGCAACCCAACAGACAGGTCTGTGTCAGAAATGGAGCCGTTGCTGCTTTGACGAGTTGGAGTCCCAGCACAACAGCGTATTATGTCTCCGCCAGGGGAAGACGTCACCTCCTTGGCTTCCTGCTTCCTCTTCCGATACTCTAAGAGTGATACCTGCATGACAAATAAATCCATAAACCATCAGATGCCTGAGAGCGAGAGGAACTTTGGTTGTTCCTCCCCATCTGTGATGTCAGAAACCAAAACTTCAGGTTTGTTTACAAGCAGTTACTGGCTTGTAAAGTTTAATCATCTGCTTTGGAGTGTAAGGGAGAGATCTGGTGTCTAATAGACCCCAGATCTTTCCATAAAGATGACCTGTCACGGCCCAATGCTATCACAAGAGATGTTGTTCATTTTTTGTTAAAGCAGTAAAGTTTTTTTTTTTTATTGAAAAGTATAGTATAGAAGAAAAAAAATGAAATTTTTTTTTTATCTCTCTCCCATACCCCCATGCTCATGAGCAAATGTGAATGCGCACATAAGTTCCGCATCCATATGTGAGCAGTGAACGTACCCACAAACGTGAAGTTACACTGCGAGAGTGAGAAATCATTTTAGAACCGGGCAACCTGTGTAACTCTAAACTGGTAGCCTTTAAAGTGGGAGTAAAGTCCCTTGGTTGATTTTTAGGAAATAATTTTCATGCAAAGCCACCTGGTGACATCACAGGCGCATGCACTCTGAGGGTAAGGGTTATCCTTGAGTCCTGTGTCGTGAACAGCGGCTCCCCTGCACATTCCTGGGAGTGTAGTCACCACAGCTCGTCTAAGGGACCGGAGCCCGCCGACCAGGAAGAAAGACTGGAATGAAAATAGCAGCGTGCCGCTGGAGGGCTTCATTTTAAGGCAAGTTTCACATAATGTGCTAGTATGCAATGCATACTAGCAAATTATAACTTTGCCTTGCAGATTTAAAAAAAAAAAAAAAAAGCCAGCCGTTTACTACTACCCCTTTAAAAACGTTTTTAAAGCGTAACCTCTAGATCATTTATGGGCGTTACATTCTGGGTATCTATTTACTTGGTGCAACATCTTTTATTCAAAAATTGGATACTATATTGTATTTGTATGCACTAAAATTAGTTAAAATTTTATCTTTTTTCCTGAAAATCTGTGTTTGATAAACCACTGCGCACATATCATGCAACAACCACCATTTTATTCTCCAGGACCTCAGCTTAAAATACAGGTTTGTTGGTTCTATGTAATCTTCTAGCCACCCCAAAAAAGAAAAAGCTTTGGGGCGTTTACATTTATGAGAGAGAATTGGCCCGAACTGGAGGTAGTTAAACTGCAAACCAATGTCCTAAAAAAGCAGGCAGCATTTTTTTCTTTTGTTTTGGACAGCGTGAGAAAAGCACTGAACTGCAAAGAAACAAAACGGATTTCAGTAAAATGGGAAAAGGTCAGGACAAGAACCAGAGCAGGAAGTTCTGACTTGCAAAAGGGACAGGATGCGAGAATCTACCTGGAGTTGCTAAAAGCAATACAAATTTGACAGAATTCTAGATTAAAAATTATATCCAAAACTAACAGAATCATAGGTCTATTAAAAACATATATCCAAAACAAATACGTTTTGGCTGGATTTGGTTTTCACTTTATAAACAGAACCTTACCTTTTTCCTTTGTGGTGGGTTCTGAGGAGAAGACCTGATGCCCTCACAAGTTCTTTCGCTGCAAGGAGACATGGATCCTTGTGCAGATTCTTTTAAAAGTCCAGGACCTGCTCTGTTATAAAAGGCCTCCACTGGAGAGCCACAGTACATATCTGATTGGGAAGGCTTCCTTTCTCCAACAAGAGGTGAGCCCCGTAATGAGCCGTCTGCCCGGGGCATAGCATTTAATGGGGAGAAAGCATACATTAAATTGAACTCAGTCCTGAAAGTCTGTTCCGAAGTTCTTAGCAGCATTGAGCCTTCTCCGGATTTTCCAAGAACATTTGACTCTGATGAGACACCGTGCGGCAGAGACGTGCTAGGTGACTGAGCAGCAAGATCGGATAGGCCAGTGGTGACAGTAGTTTGGTGCTCTTGGCAATTTTCCACAGATACATCCAAGAAAGTGGGCTTCACCAGGTCAACATCAGGCCGAAGACAAGGCTGAGATGAGGAGCAAAGATGATGAAGGGGTGGAAAAAAAAAAAAAAAAAAAAGAATGAAATAAATTAGTTACATTTTTCAAGCAATTAACACAAATTAACTCTGAACAAGCTATCAAAAATCAGTTTTCATAAATACAATGGGGTTGATTTGCTAAAGCTGGAGTGCGGTAAATCTGGTGCAGCTCTGGATAGAAACCAATCAGCTTCCAGTTTTTTTTTTTTCGTCAACGCTTAATTGAACAAGCTGAATTTAGAAGCCGACTAGCTACCATGCACAACTGCACCAAATTTTGCACTCTCCAGTTTTAGTAAATCTACCCCAATGTCTCTCAAACTGGTCCTCCCAAGCCCACACTCTGCACAGAAATCACATTGAATTAGCATGACTGGCAGCTAATGAATGGCATTGAGCTCTTAACTTGCTAGATGGTGGTACTTCTGGACTAGGAATGGGTTTGGAAAATGTGCTTAAAAAGGACCTGAACTGTGGAAGCTGTGCCAAAAAGGCAAACAGAGGGCAATGAAAAAGTCACCAGTATTGGATGTAGGTTCCCAGCAGCTGATCATTTCTCTGTTCCTGATTCGAGAAGCCTTAGTCTGGACTTTGTATTTGTGAAGGCGGTCATCTTAGTAGAGCAGCAGTGTTTTGCTTACTTAAAGCTGCCTCAATGACTATAGATCTCAACCGGTGGGGGTAAGATTCAAGAAGTTCCAGAAGTGGAGGGGGCACAGATCCTTTGCACTGCAGGTCCTCAGGTACAGCTTTCTCTCCAACAAGGAGAACTGTAAGCAATAGTAATGACATCACAAAATCTCTAGCAGCTCAGAGGAAACTGCCTTGGATTTCACATGGCTGGTACGCAGCTATGAGGCTAAAGGCACAATAAGAGTATCAATATAAGGTAAGATGGCAAAAAGTAAATTTTTCAGACTATCACTTAGGCAAAAAACATTTCTAGACGATCCCTTGTTAGCAAATCAATTTTTCTTAGTTAAGGTCCATTTTCCAGTACAGTTTTCAAAGCCATCTGTTGTCTGTCACATTTTTGGCAAACAAGTGATTGAGGAAAGGTCAAAATGCAAACACCACAAAGATCAATAGTACTTTATGCAAGGACAAATCTTCTGTCCTCCTCAAATAAAGGTCAGGAAAAACTTTTAAAAAAAGTGCTGCATGGTGATGGGCTGTTCTCTAAACCTCCTGTTGTCCCAGTAGCAGTGAGAAGCTAAAAAAAACTTTCCTGTTGCTTTAATTTTTTGATTAAAAATCCTAGGCAGCAGGTAGCCAATGTACCAAAAAAAAAAAAAAAAAAAAAAAACTTAGTTGGTGCCTCATAACTTTTGATCTTTTTCTATTAGAGAAGCACAATCAGGTGACTGTGGACTAAAAAATAGAAATGGACTTAATCATCACCGGAAGTCAACATTAATCTATCAACCACTGGATCTAAACAAGCTTGTGAGCTCACGCCTTAGAGAAGTCATTTATGACCGAATGCCTACAAGCTCAAACATTGGGGAGTGCGCAAAATCTGGTGTAGCTTTGCATAGAAACCAATCAGCTTCCAGGTTTTTTTTTTTTTATCAAAGCTTAATTGAACAAGCTGACGTAAGCAGCCAATTGGCTACCATGCAGAGCTGCACCAGATTTTGCACTCTCCAGTTTTAGTAAATCAACCCCAGTGTTTACTTGTCATTAGTGCATACATTTCAACTTGTTTGCAAACGTCAGGTGAGTGGGCACCAAAAGTTCACCAATTGGTTGCTGTGGGTTACAGCACTCCACGGCCATTGCTCCATGTTAATAAAGCACCTAAAGTAGAACTCTTGCCTGGCAAGAAGTAGTTGGTCATATTTAACTGGACTTGTTCTATAATATTGAAGATGGTTTGCTACTCATTTAAGCAGCCTATTCAGTTCTGAGTGTCAGGAACATATACAATATAAATACTGAGGTATGTTCACGACACTCATCAGAACTGAAGAATCTGCTTAGACTAGCTATTAAAACGTCTTAACCTACAACCGGCTATACCATGGATACTGGGATACATGAGGACCTTCACAGACAACTCCTGTTTTCTAAGCATTGGATATACTAGGGAAAGGATAGAATCTCCCATGTTTTGACTAATGTCCATAGACAAAAGAATAAATTTAAAAAAATAATAAAAAACAAACATGAAGGGGTCCGAACCTTCACTTTATCCAAAATAAAAAAAAAATTACTTTAAGAGTTCAGTAATAAACTTGGAGAAATAAAGCTTAAAAGAGGGGTTTCTTAGGATTCAGCAAGCTTCCATGCAGTGCAAAATAAAAACGTGCAGAGGAGAATGGCATGCATGTTGAATTACATGTTTTTTTGCAATAACAGCACCCACATTTTCTACTACATCAGCACATGCGTGTCTTCATGCAAAGCATTTCAAGGTGATAGAGGCTGATCTGATACTGCTCTCTCTTTTTTATAGTCTCTACCATTTTACAAAACTCAAACAGTGAGGAAAGCTCAATTTCATGTAGACTTTCATGATTAAAAATAAAATTAATATTTTAAAAGGGAAGGCATTCATTATCCATGGCAAGTTTTCGTTAAAGAAAATGTATATTTTCTACATTTAAATTCTTTTTTTTTTTTTTTTTACTTTTTATACTAAACATCTCTTTTTAATCAAATACGAAATGCTAAGCTTGAGGGTTTCACATTGACTACCTGCAACTCCAAGCAAAAAAAGATAGTGTATAGCAGTTAAGACCGGAAAAGTAAGGATCCGACCACAACAGACAGCGGTGGGATGTACCTTCTACTTCTTTAATGGCAGAGACAGAACTATGTGGTCAAGTTGGTTATACTGGCCCAGGAATTAATCATAAAGGCAGCAGTGGTGTTTTTTTTTTGTTTGTTTTTTTTTTTAGTTAAGTCCAGCATGGTCTGCTAGCTGTGTTTCACACTCTGCACTATTCACATCAAAGGAATATTTACCTTAAAGATAACTCCAGCTAAATCTTGTGGCATCACAGTAGTGAGTTCATCTGCCTTCCAGCACTGGGTACCAACCAAGACACTATGGGGTTGACTGGAGCATTTAAAATAGTTTTGCAGCTCTGGGGAGAAACCAATCAGCTTCCAGTTTTTTTTTTTCTTTTTGTCAAAGCTTAAGCTGAAGTTAGAAGCCGATTGGCTACAATGCACAGCTGCACCAGATTTTGCACTCTCCAGTTTTAGTACATCAACCCCCTATGTTCTCCCTTTGTGTGGGTTTCCTCTGGGTACATATGCATGTGAGATAGGGGACTTAAATTGTAAGCTCCTCGAGGGCAGGGACCGACGTGTTGATGAATAGTAAACCAAACGGTGCCAACACCTGTAATAAATGTATTTCTGTCCAGGTATTCCACCGGATTTTCTTTTCCTGTTCTGCACTCAGACTAAAACCCAGAGGCCCCAAGGGCCCTGTCTCACTTTTTTTCAAAAATGCATATCACATTTTTAATACACTTTTGATGCTTTTTTGATTTCCTTACTCCCAGTACGCACTTGTGAAACATGGATGTGACTAAAAATAAAAATGCACCAAAAACGCAGATGCAGTGCCCATTTGATGCATTTCCATTGACTATCGAAGGTGCCTTTTTCTGGTGCGGTTTTGAAAAATTGCACCAAAGATGCAGCATGCAGGACTTTTTAAAACAGCACAGCGATATTAACAGTTAGACAGGATTTAGGGCTCCATTCACACTTGAATGACTCCAAAGTTGCCGCAACTTTGGAGTGCAATCTTGGCGCCCCAGTGGTAATGGACTGTTGCATTGTATAACATTCAGATATGACTTTCTTGCAACTTTTGAGGATTAACATTGAAGTATATGGTCCTCAAGCTGCAAGAAAGTTGGACCAAAGTAGTGCATGAACTCCTTTGAAGTTGCTGCAACTTTAAGTTGCACATATAAGAATGGTCATTATTGGAAAACATGGGGAATGTCTTGTCATACGACTTTTGATGCTCAAAGAGGGACACAAGGCATGACAATGGACAAAGGTCATTACCTTTCCTGGCTCTGCCCAGAATTGAAAAACATTTTGGCTGCAGTTAGGCTTTACGGCTCAAAAAGTGAGAGACCCATTTAGCACAAAACAAACATTAAAAATAAAATCAACTAGACTGCCATCTACATAATGTGCCCTAGGACTGGATTCCTCTAGCACTCCCATGCTTTCTCTGTCCCTCCATTAAACAGCTGAGCAGACCATGGTAGACATGCATAGGACATTTCTAGGCCTCACCAAAAAACATGAAACTGATCAAATTAGGTATACTTTTAGTTTGTTTTCAATTTTTTTTTCTCCTAAAGTAAATGTTTTCATCGTCTAGATATTGTTATCCCATGAGAATACACAAGTGGGAGAGTTGCACTTCTGCTGCCCACACACTGAACACCTAAAGCAACAGACATATTGGCGATAACTACCTCTGGTGAAAGGGACTCAGGCCTATGCGCTGGGGAGCTCTCGGGGGAGGATATGTTCTAGAGGAGGGAAAAGCAACTTGTTATTCAGCTATTCAAACACGCACAACAGCAAAATAATAAAAAAAAAAATCCATCATGTAGCCACAGCTATTACTTACTACAAAACACATTCAGTGTGAACTGTTATTTGTGACAATACCTGCAAGAGGAATAAATTACAGGAGTAAAAAATTAAAGGCGTTGTAATTTGTAAATGTTCGTGTTTTTTCACCTTAATGCATCCTATGCATTAAGGTGAAAAAACACCTGGCATTCACTGCCCCTCCGTTTTACTTACCTGAACCCCTTCATTCAGTTGGCGGGGAAGCGCTGTCTCTCTCTCCACGGGCTCCCGGCTCTTGATTGGATAGATTGATAGCAGTGCAGCCACTGGCTCCCACTGGTGTCAATCAAATCCAATGACGCGGGCGCCAAGTCCTGCATAGGCCTCTATGGACGCCGAATGCTGGACTCGGGAGCGCGCCCGCAAGGTAATCCCTCGGGAGAGTGCTTCTCCTAGGGGGTTATCTGATGCAGGGAGGAGCCGCCGAGGGACCCCAGAAGACGAGGTTTGGGGCCACTCTGTGCAAAACGAGCTGCACAGTGGAGGCAAGTATGATAGGTTTGTTATTTTTTATTTTTTTTAATTACCCTTACAATCACTTGGTTCTTTATGGGCAATTCAATAAATCGCTGCTTTTTTACTTTATGCACAAAATAACCACTGCAAATAGTGATAATAATTGATATAAACTAAATCTCAATAAAATATATGAAAAAATTATAACATGAAAAATAAATGTGTATCAAAACGTATAAGGAAAAAGTCCATATAATATGTGAAAAATAAATAAACCAAAGTCCTAAAATGAATCTCCAAAATTAGAAAAACCGCCTGTGTGGATATCACTCTCCTAGGTTTTTTCACAACCAAACACGTCCAAAAGATTGAACTCAGATGAAACCTAGGAGAGCGATATCCACACAGGCGGTCATATTCCACAGCGAGTCTGATCTCTGTAATAGGGATCCACCATATCTGCCCTCTTCTGTTTTTCCTTACATGAGAATCTCCAGATCATTGCTTCCATAAGAGTGTCCCGGGAGTGAAGATTGACTTTGCTGGTTCCTTGAAAACCGGTGGATATTTCCCGGCTTTTTAACCACAGCAAGTTCACCTGCCGGCAGGCTAATGCACAGGCGCTTTTCATCTCTATCATCCGAGATCCAACTTATCTGGTAAGCAGTTTGTATTTGCACATCGTGCACCGCATCTCAGATGGTTGAAGTGAGGAATATGTGTCCTGCTTTCTGGAGATTTATTGAAGGACTTTTCTTATTCTAATTTTGGAGATTCATTTTAGGACTAAATTTATTTATTTATTTTTCACATATTATATGGACTTTTTCTTTATATGTTTTGATACACATTTATTTTTCATATGTTATAATTTTTTTATATATTTTATTGAGATTTAGTTTATATCAATATTTATCACTATTTGCAGTGGTTATTTTGCGCATTTTTTCCTTTATTTGTTTTAGGTTTCAGTATTTAACTTATAGAGGTGCAGCATTTAATCACGTTATCTGTATACACAGTCATGCACTCATATATATTTTTTTCACTTTGGATAATATTTTGGTGGTTAGCGCAAATATCCCCCCTTTTGTCTTTTTTACTTTATACCTTCAGTGATTTTTTTTTTCTCTTTAATATTTGGTCAGGCAGGAAATTATTCCACTTGAGCTCATATACACTATATTGTCAAAAGTATAGTGACGCCTGCCTTTACATGCACATGAACTTTAATGGCATCCCAGTCTTATACCGTGCAGGCCAGTCACGTTCCTACACCTTAAACTCGCTCATCCATGTCTTTATGGACCTTGCTTTGTGCACTGGTCCAATGAGTTAAGGTTGTTATAGCTGCAAAGAGTGGGCCAACTCAATACTGAACCCTATGGACTAAGACTGGGATGCCATTAAAGTTCATGTGCGTGTAAAGGCAGGCGTCCCAATATAGTGACAATATAGTGTATGTCGAAAATCAAACAGGTGACAATTAAAGTATATGCATGGACAAAATATATATTAAAAAAGTTTGTGCCATGGCGAGTACCTGGCACTGGATCCAGTGACCAAATTAAAAGTTACAGGCCGGCCACAGGCAGTGGGGATACAGTGCCCAAGATAACAGTTACCAATCTGAAAACTGTTGGATAGCCCAGGGCAACATACAGTCAGTCCTTGACAGAAGAAAAAAAAAAAATTTCAAAAGTCGTCCATAACCCTCAAGGACATTAGCAAAAAATTGGATCTCACAAAATAGGTGGGGTTATAAAAGTGTACACAAAGGGGCATCCATAGCAAGGTTTTGTGGCCAGTGTCCAATCAAGTGAAGGTAGCTTGCATATAAATCCTTGGTCTATGAATACAAGTCTTGCACAGTATGATTAAGATAAACATATTGAGCACAGCTCTTCAATGCATTACACATTGCCCTACGTTTAAAAACGCCCAAGGTACAGAAAAATAGATGCTCTGCCGAAAATCCAATGAGCTAACTTCCTGTAGTGGGTTGACAACACCGTGCCACCACTGCACTTAAATAGTAAGGAAGCTTGTATAAGAGAGGAGGGAACGGATGAGATTAAAGTGCAACTTCAGCCAAAAGAGTTTTTTTCCACGTTTCTGCCCCCCACCGCTATCACTTTTGACTACATTAATTTTTTTAGGGGGATTTTGACAGGTACTCACTACCACTTCTGCTCAGATTACCTAGGCGGCGGTAACCCAGCAAATAAGAACAGCTTGGGGCTGACAAGGCAGCTTGGCATTTCAGTGGCATGGAGAAAGTGTTGTTAGATCACTAAAAAAAGGTAAGGAGATATCTACATTTCTGGCATTTTCTGCTCATTAGGTATTTTTCAGCATTTGCATTGTTTTTTAGAGAGACAGAACATGGGAAATGTGAAAGTATTGAAGATCTGTGCTGTAAAAATGTTGTATTAGAATGAAAAAAAAAAAAAAAATATTATAATATATATATATATATTTTTTTTTTTTGAGAGAGATATAGATATATATAATCTATACACACACACCATAATATGCTAGTATGCACAGCAAATTAGTACATTATGGCAGACTTACCTGTCAAATGGTGCCCTCCAGCGCTGCGATCAATCAGGCGAGCCCCCGTTGCCTTGAGCCATTTGATAGGCTGGGCTGCGATGATGTCACTGCCACACACGAGCACGGTAGTCACATCGTCCCGCCACAAATTGGAGCTGTAAATGTTCGCTGAGCTGTGCATGTGTAGCTCAGTGTACATGACGGTGACAGGCAGGAGGATGCATTTATGGCAGAAGAGACCGATAGGGTCTTCTGTCATAAAGACCCTCTGCCTGTCAGCATATTTAAAAAAAAAAAAATTTTATTCCACTTTAAGGTTGTCCAAACATACACTTTAAGTCAAAGCCAATCTGCATTCCTGTTCCAGATCAGTGACTCATAAGTATTGAAACCACTGGATCAGAAAAACCAGTATCTGTTTTTCTAATTTTAGATTTTGTAGGGACTTGCAAGTCACGAGAAATTAGCTAACATAATAGCTGTGGTTATCATTCAGCTCAAAATAACTAAAAAACACAGTGCTCTCTTTCCATAACATTTCTGTACTAACAGCCATGGTTACAATCAACATAAAGAAACGTTAAAACTGAATTTGCATTATATTCCATCCCATTATGCTAGTGTCCTAAACTGGTATGAAGAGAAAGCACTGTACATATAAAATACATAAAGATTTAGCAATAACATTGATACATAGCAAAGGAAATGCTCCAAGGCAGCAGTGACAGAGGGTGCAAACTATGACAACACTTCATAAGAAATTAGACCTGCCAGAGCATCATCTGATAGAATCAATTTGCAGACTGACTTTCTTTTTTTAGGTAAAAATGACTATGCATATAGGCGAATTGTGATTTTTAATGAAAACCTGAACTTCATCTGATTTATTTACAGTCCTGGAAATCAGGAAATTTAACTTGCGCAAAACCAGAAATTCAACTAAATCAGGATACCAATTCTGTAGTGTGGTGCTGGAGTTGCATGATCTGATGTAATCTTCCTAATTCTCACAGGAAGACCACAATTATAGGAGTGTAACCTATTGAAAGAATATTTTCCTTACACTTTATAGGAAAATGGACTCTATGCTAGTTGTTACCATGTACCGTAAAACCTGTGATGCAGGAGCTTCCAGCAGCCTCTCAGCCAATTTACTGTACTGTGCAGAACAATCTCTGCATTCTACAATTGTTTTAAGCCAAGGGCCTCATTCATTTTATTATTTATAATGAACTTACATTTACACTCTTTCCCAAACACCCTCCTGAGGGATGCATTAATACTTTTGTGAGACTCGTATTTGCTTGTCACCACATTTGGATTTGTCCTATGTGCTGAAAAGGGTTGGAGCATCGATCCTGTCAAGTCAAACGCAGCAGATTTTGAACCTGTGTTGTCGCACTTTTGCATTCCCATACAGGTCTTTGAAAATGCAAAATCTGCTTGAAGCAGGTCAACTGCGGGTCTATGGCAGTTGTCAATGAATACTGGCATTTCAAATCAATGCTGTCGACAGACCCTAAAGCGGTTGAAGTAATATTTTACACAGCTAACCTGCAGATTCTGAAATATAAAACTAATATGATAGCCAATCAAAATCAATGCCAGAGGGGCTATGGACCTTCTGCATAAAACCACAAGAAAGCAAGCGTTCTGCAGCTGGTATTTACTTAAAGTGGTAGTAAAGTCCAATTTTTGATTTATACCCGGCAGGCAAGCCTATAATAAGGTTTACCTCTAGGTATAGTAAATATCTCTTAAATTTGCAGTTTAGGACATTTTTACTTTAGTAGCAGCTGGTGACATCACTGGCACATGCCCATTGCGCTCTGAATGGGTGGCTCTGTCCACTCAGAGCTCTGTGCTGTGGCCATGACTTCCGTGTGCAAATTTTCAGATATTGAACAAAGTAGCAAGAACGGCAAAAGTCTGCTATCCTTTACCTCAAACTGTAGTGGAGTATTGCAGCGACTAGCAGTGAGGGATGGGATGGGAGAGAACAAGAGTCCATATGCATATCGGGATTCCTCTTCACCGGGAAGGGAAGAGCTGGGTGTGGTCTGCAGGGGACTGAGGGAATCTGTGTTGGTGGAATTGGGGAGAGCATGGGGAAATGGTGATGGGCTTGACACAATGGCGGAATTTTCTTCCAGGATGTATTTCGTCTTCCACTTTTTTAAAGGGGCCGTAACTTCTGTGGGGTAAAAGCAATACAAAGATTAGTAAGAGGAGAAAACTTTTTTTTCAGTTGTGCAGTCTGATAAAATGGCAATGTATCAATAACCTGCAGCACACTATTAAATGATCACATATACACAGCACACTAATTCGTTCACTTCAACACAGTGATAAGCAAAATTTAAAAAGTAGATCCGAAACGTTCTCATTTTAGATAAAGCGTGAAAAAGTTAGAACCCCTGACAGGTTTTAACTGCTGTTTCTGATCCCAAGAGGAGGGCTGCTTGGGAAGCAACGCTGTCAGCCCAATACAGGATGTCTGTTAGGATCTACAGATATTTCATAGGGAAATTGCTTGTATTGCAGAGATGTACTGAATATTTAAAGCGGTAATAAACCCAAAATTGTAATAGATTTCAGCTTACTAATCCTTCATCCAAACCCCACACTGTGGATGAAGGAGCAACCTTTAGACACTTAGACAGCAGCATTGTTAATCTGGGGGGAATGTTAGAGGTACTACTAGATTTAAAAAAAAAGACTAAAAAATGTAAGCAAAGGATAGATCCCATGAAGTCGCACATCAATGCAGACCCGTAGGTATTGGAATGAATGGCAGTTTCAGCCTAGGCGGGGGGGCTTAATCATTTCCCCATGATTAAGCTCTGAGGGGCGAAGTAAAAAATGTTGGGGGGGGCCTGGCAGGAGCCCAGCCTGAGACTGCTATTCATTCCAATACCAGTGGGTCTGCATTGATGTGCGGCTTCGTGGGATCCACCCTTTGCTCAACAGTTGTTTGGAGTCGAGACAAGCTCCTTCCCTGGCCTGCAGTCACAGTGGTAGACACAGGATTGCTTTCCCTTGTAGCTTGAGCGGCACACATTTTCCATTACCGGTTCACACTAAAAAAAGATTTAAACTGAACTCCACCCAGCAATTTATATGCAATTAGAGCAAGTTTTTTTTTCCCCTTTTGGGATAAAGGTTTTACATGAATGAAACTGGCCATTGTAAGCGCCCCTGTCATTGGTAAATTGTTTATCTCAATCTGCAGGACAGCTTTTCCTGTTGCACAGTAGTGTAGTGGGTAGCACTCTTGCCTTGCAGTAAAAAGGGTCGCTGGTTCGAATCCCGACCACGACACTACCTGCCTGGAGTTTGCATGTTCTCCCTGTGCCTACGTGGGTTACCTCCGGGTGCTCCGGTTTCCTCCCACAACCCAAAGACATGCTGGTAGATTAATTGGCTTCTGTCTAAATTAGCCCTAGTATATGAATGTGAGTTAGGGACCTTAGATTGTAAGCTCCTAGGGACTGATGTGAATGTACAATGTATATGTAAAACGCTGCGTAAATTGACGGCGCTATACAAGTACCTTACACAAATAAATAATAACAGACTCACTGGCCAGGTCACCAGGTGAAAATAAAGCCTAAAGGAAAACTATTGCAGCTACCACATCTAAGAATGGGTAAGATGTAGTATAATTGCTTTGGGTTTGTTCACACTTGACTAAATTTCTAAAGCTTAAAAAACGCTCCTATAGCGTTAGTATAGGCATTAGACTCGCTTTAGTATGGGCATTAGACAGGTGTTTTACAAGCATTAATGAGTTCAAAATGCTCCCCAAACACCCTATGGGCAGTTTTGAAGCGATTAACGAGCGTTAAGGCACATTAAAACTGCTCCAAATGCCTAATCCATTACAGTAAATGAACTAATTTTAATGCCCCACAACCGCACCTGCCTGAGTGTTTGCGAGGAGTTACCATAGACTTGAATGGGAGGCATTGAAAGGCTTCAAACGCCTCATGATTCTACATGAAATTTTGAAAATGACGTGACGCTAAAGCATGAACAGTCTATTGTATCTTGTGCATAGGCGTTTGAAGGGCATTTTTAAACGCCAGCACGAACTTAGCCTAAGGCTTTTATACTGCTGTAATAAATATTTATAAGAAAACATAGCATCGAAATGTAAAGTGTCAATATTTCTACATGTTTTTTTATGATCATCACAGCCCATCTTTAAAAAAAAAAAAAAAAGAAAAGAGTGTTCATGTGAAAAGATGCAACAATCACACAATGGTTATAGGGGGAAGCAGCATACCTGTATTGGTTCCATTGTTGGTTGAGCTGTTGCTCTCATTACTTTGGTATAAAGGTTGTGATGTTTTCTGTTCAGTACTGGCTGGCTGTGCCACAGCCTCTTCCAAGGCTTGTTTCATCCAGCGCTAGCAGTGGGAAGAATGAAATTTGTTAGAGGCAGAATAAATCAGTGAACACTTTAAAGCGTGCTAGCACAATGTACTCCAACACAATTTGTTCACACTGCACAGCCATACCATTGATTAAAACGTTGATTATATAGAGACTATGCAAACATTAACAAATTAACTTCTTTTATTTGTTCCATTTGAGTCTGTTTAAAGGATAAAGTTCACCTTCAGAAACAGATTACATGTTCCACCTGTTTTTAGGGTGGAATATGCAGCATGTTCCCACTGCTGCAGCTCTCCCCGATCAGCCCCCCACCCCTTCACAGCAGGTCAGGGATCTTCTCCCCGCTCCCACAGTTTGAAAAGAGCACCCAACACAGTCATTCATTCACAGAGTTCTGTGATCGAATAGATTACAAGTAACGACGAGGGTGCTGGTGAGCATCCTTGTATTTCACTGAATCTTCCTGGATGCACTCCACAGGCCTCCAGGAGCCTCTGTGTGAATTGACTGCCTGTATCGGATGGATGTACTGACAGTCTGCAGCAGGTTGACACTGTACCCAGCATCTGCTGATCACAGGTGCAATGGTTAGCAGGTTCCCCAAGGTAAAAAAAAAAAAAAAAAATAGTACACCTTTTTACTGAAAAAAAATGTGCACATGGTGAACTTATCTGTTATTCTACCACTGGAAGCATTTAAATCTCTTTATTGGCCTTCATGCAGAAGAAAATTGAGTGTGGAAGTGGTCGTGTAGTTTTGCAAAAGTTTTTGCAACAGGGCTTAAGAGCGGCAGATCAACAGGTATTTTTTGTACTTGTAGGGTCTTTAAAAGGGATAAAACATGGAGAAATCTCTTGTATTGCAGAGGTGTGCTGCATGTGTTTTTTTTTTTTTGCTGTGACATATGCTTTAAGTGAATAATGTGTCATTTTTGCAACCAGAGGTCCATGCTCTCTTTGCCAGGGGCTGGCTTTCAAGTAATTAAAGGCAAAACTATTTTTTTTGCCTAATTTTGAGGAGCGTACAGGAGGGTTGTAACCCCGGTCAGGTTTCTCTCTTTTGCCATCTGTGTCTCATAGGGGAGACTTCCTTTCCCGTAGCCAAAACAAAATGTGAAAGGAAAACCTTGAGGGAACCTTTAGGATGCATTAAGGTGAAAAAACACAAGGCTTTGCAACCCCTTTAATAGACACTCTGACTGGCCGTGACGTTCAAACTCATTTTAACCCCCACGTCCAAGAACATGCTACACACTCACCTTTTTACATGATCCATAAGTGCCATCCACCTTTGGGGGTCTCCTTCGCCTCTCAGGCATATACGGAGATACAAAGCGTATGTAGTGTTTGGGAAGTGTGTTAATGGAAGGGGAATTAGACAGTCCAGGGAGCATGTTAAGGGTGGTTGCCAACACTGTGGGATCTGTGGTAATTCGCAACGGCTGATCCATGGGACAGTCCTGCTTCTCCACCTTGTCATTTAACCATTCTGTTACCAGGTACTGCAAAGGAACACAGGCTTATTAGAGAGGAAAATTCTGCTAGCCAAACATTTTTAAGGCAGCCACATCACAAATTAATATTACAAAACCTATTTTGACCTGCAGCCTCTACAACTGCCTCCAAAAAAATCCCATGTTCCTGCAATGCAGGGGAATTGTGGGTGTAAAAAAAAAAAAAAAAAAAAAAAAAAACTCCCCCAGAAACCTAATTTCCTGCTATAAATGACTTGCTGCTTTTTCCAGAAGTTTGAATAAAACTAGAATTGAGCTTCGAGGGTTGCCTTACAAGTGTTTTATTTCTACTGATAACTTCAAATATGCTGCTCAGCTAACAGGATGCAACGGATGCTCACATGGTGATAATGAAAGATCTTTCTACCTAGCGGTCAGTTTGAGATGATAGAGATGATAGAGATCTACAAGACTCTGGTCCGGCCGCATCTGGAGTATGCGGTCCAGTTCTGGGCACCAGTCCTCAGGAAGGATGTACTGGAAATGGAGCGAGTACAAAGAAGGGCAACAAAGCTAATAAAGGGTCTGGAGGATCTTGGTTATGAGGAAAGGTTGCAAGCACTGAACTTATTCTCTCTGGAGAAGAGACGCTTGAGAGGGGATATGATTTCAATTTACAAATACCGGACTGGTGACCCCACAATAGGGTTAAAACTTTTTCGCAGAAGAGAGTTTAACAAGACTCGTGGCCACTCATTAAAATTAGAAGAAAAGAGGTTTAACCTTAAACTACGTAGAGGGTTCTTTACTGTAAGAGCGGCAAGGATGTGGAATTCCCTTCCACAGGCGGTGGTCTCAGCGGGGAGCATTGATAGCTTCAAGAAACTATTAGATAAGCACCTGAATGACCGCAACATACAGGGATATACAATGTAATACTGACATATAATCACACACATAGGTTGGACTTGATGGACTTGTGTCTTTTTTCAACCTCACCTACTATGTAACTGATGATAGAGATCAAGAGAATATATATATATATATATATATATATATCTCATCTATCTATACGACACACACCTTTATCTCTCGCTCTAATGCCTCGTATCCACTGAGCGGAACAGTTTGGGTCAGTACAGTTTGGAAGGGTTAGAATGGTCCGGCCTAGTCAGGTGAGCGTTTCCACTGCAAGTCGGAACACCAGGGGCCATACGGGGTTTCAGATGTGCCTTTGACGTGAACATTGATGTTTTTTCTGTCCGCCAATCAGTGAAATGTATCGTGTGATGTCAGTAGCTCCACCCTAACACTACAATTTTCTATGGCCACACATCTGAAACAGGACCATGAATGGTGCGGTATGGTTTGGTTGTATGGGCCGCTTTCATAATGGAAACACCCAAAATAGCGAACCGAACAGTGGAAACGAGAGATCTCTCTCTCTCCACACACACTGTGTATATATATATATATATATATATATATATATATATATATATATATATATATATATATATATATATATATATATATATATATATATATATACACACACACACACACACACACACACACCCCTTTATTAATTTTTCATGCTAATCTAAAAGTAGTTGGCAGGCTCTCAGAAAAAGTAACTGATAATGCTGCATGCTGGCTTAAACCCTTACCCAGTGTCACTCATAATAAACTGAAAGCTGTAGTAAACACCGCATGGTATCTTGCACAAGGAGTATCCCCTAAATGTGGACTCTTTAGGAGATTATCTCTATTTCTGCAGCCAGTGACGTCCCCGTCGCACTGCACTCTGAAGGGAGGGCATACTGAGTATGTGCTTCAAAAGTGCTGTGCCACGGCCATGACTCCCGTGTACATGCGCAACCCACGAAGACAGGGTGACGATAAAAGCCCTGTAAGTGGTGACAGCGTGCTGCTTGAGGACTTCCTTTTAAAGACATAACGTGCTAGTATGAGATGCATACTAGCACATTATGACATTACCTCGCAGAGGACCTTTTTTTTTTTTTTACAAACTATTTTTTACTACTGCTTTAAGTTAATTGACATAGACAAGCAGTAAAAGTATTCAGGTAGACACTGCTGTGCTATCAGAAAAGTATAGTATATGCCTGCACAAATAAACATTATAGGGTAACCCAGTAGGAAATAGTTTTAGGTTTTCACTTTTACACAAATTTTCATCCAATTAAAAACTCCTGAATAGGCCAAGCATTTCAAAGACCTCATCACCAAAAAGGATAACACAAATACTAGTTTTACACATTTCCTCTGTATAGGAGAATCATACCAACCTTTTTAGTCTTGTGGTATTTATGGCTAGCACGGGTTGGCTGGGCCACTGCCTGGGTAACCGCAGGAGATTCTGACCCTTGTGGGGCTTCGCCCGTTCCTAAAGCTTCTAAAGCACCAGTGTCTGTGGTTCCTGAACTTGCAGTTCCTTCCTCAACCACTGGGGGTGCCAGTTCCACCTGCTGTGCCACAGATTGCCTTCTCCTTAGCCTTTGAGCGGAAGCGCTTCGATAACGCGACATGCGGCTTTTTGGACGCGGCCTTGTTGATTTTGGTGCAACCGATTTAGGAGTAGGTTTTTCTGCAGTTGTTTCCTGTGAAAAAATGTTTTCAAAGTGTAATTAGCAAAAAAACAAACAAAAAAAAAAAAACAAAAACAACTTGTATACTTTTTTTCTTATGCTGACTTTGATGTAAATTGCACAATGTACTCCAGAAAGGACTGCATCATTTTAACAAATCTGCTGCATCATATACAAATAAGTTGTTAGATTTGAGTTGCTTAACATTCACAATGCTTGAATATCTGCAAAATGGTAAAGGCTTCCTATTAGCCAATACAGTCACAGAGTTTTTGCAGTGACGTGTAAATCGAAGGACACAATGGATAAAATTGCAAATCCTTAAGCAGGTAAACACCTACCATATATTTTAAAAGTGTATTTAGCCATTTGCCCTGGCATTCAGCTTGAAATCTCAGAGAAAGTAAATTAAAGTAAGCTGGACTGTACACCATCCTATAAAAAGGAATGCATAGAACTGATGAATTATTATGCGCATAAATTGTTGACGGGTGGCAGATGGCCTCCTTACCAGGGCTTGTGATGATCTCCTGGTGTTTACTCCCAGAGTGGGAGTGGCTACAGGCTCCGGTATCAATGGACTCTCAGGTTCTGGCTCTGGTTCTTCAGCCTTAATTGCAGGATCAGATGCTGCCTGATCGGCAGAAGGTGCTTCGGGCTCGGCAGCAACTGGTTCAGATGGCTGTTCTCTGCGCCGCCTTCGCTTATCCGAGGTGTCCACCACATGTGGGGCAGGTTCAGTTTTCTTCTCCTCTTTGGACTATATTTAAAAATATCAGCTTCTTTATCATATCCTCAACTG
This sequence comes from Aquarana catesbeiana, assembly GCF_042186555.1. Taxonomy (NCBI): domain Eukaryota; kingdom Metazoa; phylum Chordata; class Amphibia; order Anura; family Ranidae; genus Aquarana; species Aquarana catesbeiana. The sequence continues at coordinate 37,986,607 of NC_133330.1, forward strand.
CAAGTTTCTAATTTATTACAGTAAGTCATGGCTCTTTACTATTTGATCAGCTGTGTCCAATCACAGATGATCACAGTGTAAATAGGAAGTGCCGGTGTTCTGTCAAAATAGCCAATTCATCGAGATCTCCAATCATGTCACTTCCGGTTACTGTAAAGCATTAGTAATTGGAGATTTAGATGAATTACTGTTTAGACACAACACCGACAAACGTGTACACTCCGGTACACGAAGAGTTTGCTGTTTTGACAGAACAGCAGCTAAGGAGGAAAAAGTTGTTGCCACCTCGGAGGCGGTCATTTTTTTGGTTAGCATCAGGTGGACTAACAATGTCCGCTCATAATATCGTGTACCGGAGTGTACACAGTTGCCAGTGTTGTGTCAAAACAGCAATTCGTCTAAATCGCCAATTACTAATAACTGAAAGTGACACAATTCGAGATCTCGAATAATTGCCTATTTTAGCAGAAAACCGGTTATCGATCCCCGTCCGAACTGATGGAGCTTGAGAGGTGCTGCCAAGAAGAATTAGAAAAGTGCCCAAAAATAGGTGTGCCAAGCTTGTCGCATCATACTCAAAAAGACTTGAGGCTGTAATTGGTGCCAAAGGTTGTGAATACTTATGTACGTGTGACTTTTTTAGTTTTTTTTATTTTTTAATAAATTTGCAAAGATTTCAAAACAAAATTCTTTTACTTAGGGCCCTTTCACACTGGGGCGGGGGTAAAGCGCCGCCATTGTAAGCGGCGCTTTACCGTCGGTATTCGGCCAATAGCGGGGCAGGTTTTACCCCCCGCTAGCGGCCGAGAAATGGTTAAAAACCACCGCAAAGCACCTCTGCAGAGGCGCTTTGCCGGCGGTATAGCCGCGCTGTCCCATTGATTTCAATGGGCAGGAGCGGTATACACTCCGCTCCTTTACCGCTCCGAAGATGCTGCTGGCATGACTTTTTTTTACCGCTCCCGTGTGAAAGCCCTCGGGGCTTTCACACTGGAGACAAAGCAGCGGCACTTGCGGGTCGGTTTGCAGGCGCTATTAATAGCGCAATAGCGCCTGCAAACTGCCCCAGTGTGAAAGGCCCCTAATCATTATGGGGTATTGTTACAGTTGTGGTATTTTGCAAAAAAATTAAAAACCCAGCAGTGATTAAATACCAAAAAAGATTTAAGTGAATAATAATAAAAATTTCATATGGGTGCAGTGTTGACAGCGCAATTGTCATTCAAAGTGCGACAGCGATGAAAGCTGAAAAATTGGCCTGGCAGGAAGAGGGTGAAAGTGCCCGGTATTGATGTGGTTAAAAACACAAAGCTCAGGAATCTGCCTCTGACAGAATACCGTATATACTTGAGTATAAGCCGAGTTTTTCAGCACATTTTTTGTGCTGAAAGTGCCCCCCCTCGACTTATACTCGAGTCAAGCACTTTTCTGGTGCAAAAAATTACATTTTCTGAACTGATTTTGGGGCCCCGTATCTTGGGGCCACTTAATCCTAGGAACCCCATATTTGGTGTGCAAACCCAGTAGATCTAGCACTACAACATATCCAAAGAAGGGGGGTTCCTAGCACAAAGTGACCCAGAGATACGGGGCCCCAATGTCGGTTCGGAAAATGTCATTCTCTGCTGCAGAAAAGTGCTTGACATTTGGGGCCCCGTATCTCAGGGCCACTTGGTTTTAGGAACCCCAGCTTTGGAAAGGTTGTAGTGCTAGTTCCACTGGGTTTGCACACCAAATTTGGGGTTCCTAGATACAGGGCCCCAAAATCGGTCAACTGTGTCCATCTGCAGCAATGTCATTTCGGGACCCTTTGGGTCCAGAGACCCCAAATTTTGGCTGCAGCTAGGGGGCATCTAGGAAGCCTTAACTACCGAGTTTGAAGTTCAGGGGACCTATGGCTGCAAATGGGCACAGTGAGGCATGCAAATGGGCACAGTAAGGCTGCAAATGGGCATTGTTGACCCTCTTTTCCACTTACAGTAGATGCGCATTTCTCACCCTAGGCTTATACTCAAGTCAATACGTTTTCCCAGTTTTTTGTGGTAAAATTAGGTGCCTCAGCTTATATTCGGGTCGACTTATAGGCGAGTATATACGGTAAGACATTCAATGACTTATAGGCCGAATATCATTTTTAGGGCAGCATCACCTGTAGTCAGTCTTCACAGGATCAGATGCACAAACCTATGTGTGGCCTGTGTGTAACAGAATAGCTACTTCCATCAAAGGCTTCTGAGACTGGTGTTTGGCAACAAAGCGAAAGGGAATATGTCAGGAGGCTAAAGATAACTTTTGTTATGCGCTTTGCATGCTACAAGTGGTTTCATGCTCACTTTACTACGTGCCAACTGTGTACAATAAAGGAAGAACTCACCCTTCTAGTTCGAAAAGTGGGTCCCGACTCCTCTTCCTCCTTAGTATCTTCCTCTTTAACTGCAACCTCCCCTTCAGCCTTTTAAATGACAAGACATGGCAGAGTCAGCAAAAATATTATCCAAACACTTCAGAGAAAAGACAGGATTCCGGCGATACAACATACATTTAAAGTGAACCTGTCATTAAGTTAAATAGAGTACAAAGAGTGGGTTTTGGGGGATTTGGCATTACCAGTATCCCTCCCTGTTATAAATCCCTAAGCAAGTTGAGTTTTAGCTGTAAACTAGGCAGACATTCCTGTGACTAAAGGGTCTCTTTACACATTTCTGTGCACACAATGTGGCAGTGTATGTGCATTCAGGGTCCTATGAAAATAAATGGACATGCATAACAACGTTTAAAGAGGCCCTACAGACAGACATTAATAAAGCACTGAAAACAAAAGGAGGATGTCATTACTGAGCTCTCCTGAGGAATGCTAGTTTGTTTTTTGTTTTTCTTACTCACCTTTGTCTAATGTCTTGTGGCTGCTCACGTGATGGGCTGGGTCCTTTGCTGCTTGGACTTTTCTTTCTGGTTGGTCCTGGACGATCCAGCGAGCAGTGCTGACGTGACAACATAAGTGGTACTCTTTGCATTAATACAGGGCGCTGTGCACAATGGGCAGGACCATGACATTATGTACTCTCAGTATATCCCAAGTCCTCCGGGTTAAGCGACAATAGAGCATCATGTAGTGAAGTGGTACTGTTGGGGGCAGCTTAGGATTTAAGGAGAGTATCGCAGCCAAAGCTGCAATACTGTTTGCAAGCCAGGCTGGGGGGGGGGGTTTAAACTGGTTTGGAGTTGGCCTTTAATATGCAAATATATTATAAAGCATTTTAGTGATTGTTTTTTCCAATTCGTTTAATCTGGTAAGACCTGTACAGATTTTTACTATGAATTGTGGCTACAGAAAAATGGAAATGTTAACGCGTTTCCATGGAGCAGAGTAGTAGTTTCAGTTGTCCCTTGTCCACCAAATTTAAAACAAAAAACTGTCTTTACCTCATTGTCTCCAACAGCTGAATCTGCAGCAGGGGCTTCCGCCAGACCATCATTTTGGTGATGGGTGCTATCATCCAGCACATAACCTTGCAGTTCCAACTCTCTTCTTCGCGCCTTACGGTGCCTTGTCTCTGCTCCTATGGTTAGCGCTGGAGGGATAGGGGGTGCCAAGTCTGAGGCTATAGGATTCCGCTTCTGTACCGGGCAATTCCGATTCCCTTTGTGGCACGCGCAATCGACCTTATAATTACTGCAAAGCAAGATGGACGAGTCATCAACTGCTGCGTCAAATCAAGGTGCAAAGGTTTGTTACTTATTCTGCTACAAGATCGTTCGAAAGTAATTTCTTACAAATGATGATCTGACGACTGAAAACACTGCTCTCACACATGCACACTTCTTAAAATGCTGGAGAAAACACATTCACAATTCAGACTGATATGTGGAAAGCCATACGGACACACGATGGCCTTGTATAAATTGGTTGCTAAGTGTCCGTATATCTTCAACTGTAAAACCTTACAGAATCAATTACCTTAGTAAACGAGTCTCCAAGTCCGTTGGTAGATCTACAACTCCAGGATTTTAGTGCAGGGTTCGGAGCCCAGGGCCGTTCCCAGTTAAAGGTTCCGACTTAATTGGGTATTTTTTAAAATAATCAAAATGCCTGCTTGGTTTTGCTTAAAGCAGCATATTCCAGAAGTGAAAACTACTAGTTTGCATCTCTAGTTTGTGTTACATGCAGATTTAAATTAAGGATGAACAAAATCATTCTGCTGTGACCTAAAGGGAGGGGGTACTTACCCCATTTTCCTCCATTACCCCCTATTTGCTTATGAGGAAATGTCCTGTTTTATCTGTTACTGTAGCTTATCTGCATGCATTAAAGCGGACCTTCAGTCATTTTTTTCATCTATCCATCTAGTAAATTCTTCTGCTCTTGTTTTAACCCTGGGAAGTAAAACATTTTTTTTCTGCCAGTAAATACCTTATACAGCCCACTTCCTGTTTCTTGTCTGGTCATTAACCTAGGCTTATGTCATCATGTGGCTTGGAAGGGAGGGGGGATGAGTCATAAGATGGCCAATGAGAGCTGCAGGTGTGCCTCTGTGTCTGTGTAAATCCAGGAAGTGAACAGGCAGCAGCTTCAGCTGCCCACAGTTAGAATGGATGCAGCCAGACTCAGTGGAGGGAGATTTCTGCAGCATATTTGGCAAGTACAGAACTACAGTATATATATATATATATAAAATAATATGCAAAGTGGTTGGAGGGAAGCTTCAGAGTGGCAAAGATGTTTTTATTACAAATTATGTGAGCAGACTGCAGTTCCTCTTTAAGTAGTGTTTTAGCATAAAAGCTGCCCAGAACTGATCTTCAGCCAAATGCCTGAACACTGGCAAAGACAAGACTTCTTTGCACGCATGCAGACATTGCCTGATTATTATGCCAGCAGAACAGCAGGAGATCCAGTGTGATGCCAGCCAGGCTGGCAGTAGGCATCCTAGCTTTGACTTGTAATGTTAGCTTTTGTCAGTGGCGTTAGTGCTATTCTACAGCATTTTTATTCATCGAAAATTCTTCGCATTTAAAAAGGCAATGGACATGTTAAAAGGCATAGACTTGAGATTAAACGCTAACAATTTTTTGCACCACGTCGCACCTATTTTGCACCTGTGGCAGAAGGACTTGTAGTTCCGAATGGAACACGATTGCGGTATTCACCGCACTGGTAGTCTAACACTTTTTCTAACTCTGCTACTGAAAGCTCGTACCCCGTAGGGCTGGAGGAAGGGTCTGCAGGAGCATGGCATTGCACCTGCGATCCACTGATTGTGGGAGCAATTTTTTGCAGGCTCCTGTGGGGAAAAAAAAAATACACATTTTTTGCCTGCAAACATATGCACATTTATTTTTTTTAAAGTGAATTTAACCTTTAACACTTGTATCTAAGAATAACATTTTTAAATAAAGTGTATCTAAATAAAGAAAAAAAAAAACGTTTATTTCAGATAACCAGCTCATAGATTTAGAGGCTCTCTTTTTTTTCAGGCATTTCTAATATATTTTTACCTGCTGATTCTGTCAGCAACACTTCCTGTCGTAACATGACAAAGCTCAATCATTGCACTGTATCTATAGAGTAGCAGCATGGCCAACCTTTGCCGTTTTCCAGAATTATATATACACACCTCCTCTCTTATTTCAACTTAGGAGAAGGTGTTGTGTAGTTTACAGTACAGAACTGGGAATGCGTATACTGAGATTTCAGTTCGGTGCACAAAAAGTTACAAGGACTCAAGATTTCTGGCAGGATCAACAGGTATTTTCTGTACTTAAACTGTCTGAAAGAAAAAAATGAAAGCAGCCACATCTAAGCCTGCACTCACACGTGTAGCATGTGCATTCACAAAACATGCAAAAAACATGTGTCATGCGTGCCATTCATATATTATATCCCAAAAGGGGCCAGCAAGACGTGCATATCTGCTCGCAAAAAAAAAAAACCCCAAAAAAACAGCAAAATGCACAGGTACCGAACGCACCAAGCCCAAAAATTTACTTTGGATTCTTTTCTGTGCTGCTTGTATGGCAGCTCGATCAAATGAATGGGCTTGCCCTAAAAGTGAAGTATAACACACAAACAAAAGCACATATGCACGACATGCTACAGTAGTGTGAATGGGGACTGGTAAGCTAAAAAAAAAAAAAAAAAAAAAAAAGATTGCATTATTCTTGGGTTTGGATATATCTCTAGACATGTTAGCCAATTTGCCCAAGTTACAAAACAATTAGAAGATAAGCAGTGACACTGTTCGAATCTCAGTCAGTTCAGTAGGAACCGGCCAAGATTCAAACTGTATGGGCAGGCTGAATATACCAAGTTGATCAATCAACTTGGGTAAAACCAGTATGTCGGGTATTACCTGCGATCACCGCTAGCGACTGCTTTAGCCGCTAGCAATAATCACGGTCTTCTCCTGGCGGGGATGGTTTCCCCCGCCCTCCTGCCTGGAGAAGACAACAGCCCAGCAGGAGGTATTCCGGCATCACTGTCTGTGTTGATGGGGGTATTGAGCAAATTTATTTCCTTCAACCTGTGAAGTTTTTTTTTTCAATGAAGTCTGTATCAAATGCAACCTAAAATCTGACTTGCAGAGTAGGGAAAATATTGTCAGTGTTTAGTAATGACACATTACGTCCACGACACCTGTGGTAGCCAAAGATATCTTTTAAAAAGCAGAGCTCAATCTGCTCTAATCAGTCTGAATTTTCTACCTGAGCCTCTGTCCATGGTTACTGGAATGTCAGATTTAGAAAAAGAAAACATAAAAAATGTAAGTGGACACTCACCAGTTACTGTAATCGTAGTCAAAAGCAATGGTGACCTCCGTGTCTTTTGCAATAGCAGCAATAGAATAAATGCACAGATGAATCATCCCATCTGCGATCATGTGACGGACCTAAATAAAGCAGTCATAGGTTAGATGTTGTACCCTACTACCAGGTTCTAAAGCTAAAACTACCATATCTGATAAAAAAAAGCTAGATAAAATTAAAATAAATTGCATCTTCAGGAAAAGAATACATCAAAATGAAAAATGATTGCATCTAAAGACAGCTAGGATTCTTGGAGAATTTCATCCTCTTGATGCTTATGCCTGCTGTTGAAAAAAATAAAAATAAAATCTAAAGGCCTGCAATTGAGAATGTCCATCTCATGCTTTTTAACGCCTGTTTTTTGGAGGCTTTGGTACTTTTAGTGACTATGAAAAGACATGCAATGAAGTCAGATCTCCCGGTCTGCACGCTTTGTCCTGGACAGGGATTCAGGTTACTGAAGCCAACGGATCAGCTCAATGATGACATTTAGCATTTTCAATGGCAGTCAGCCCCTTTCTTTCCCACCAGGTTTTGTCTAAGGCCACTTGCACATGCTTCTCCTGTTTAAGCATCTTTTTCAGACATCATTTCAGGTGGCTTTTTTGTAAGTATTTGCACGTATACGCGTTCACGCTTTTTCATGTAAATTTATTTTCGTGTTCTCATTCTGTACAATATGCAAATGGACATTTGCTTGCATTTGTGTGCAGATTTTTCAATTTTTTTTTTTACTGAACAATGTATGGCGCTTGTGTACACGCCTGTGTGCATAGGCACATTACAATTAATGGGGTTTATTTTTGTTTAGAAAATGTTTTTTTTAAAAATTACAAGCTGTACTGATCTTTTTCAAGAGGCCTGAAGCTGTGAAATTTTGATCAGTAAAAACAGTTAGTCATTCTCATCCAGGGTTCTATGGAACCGCAGGGTTCCTCAAAACGCTGCAAGGGGTTCCTTGAGCTGTGGCTGACTGACCTTCAGTTTGATGGTACCTGCTTAATTCCAGGACCGATGCAAAGCCTTCAGCTAGACACCAGCTGTCTTTTTAGCGATCTGTAAAGGTAGTATTCTGACCAACACTGTAAGAGCCTGGTATACATGAAACGTTTTTTAAAAAGTGACAGCTCCAGTTGGAGCCACTGTACCAACGATCCGACGTTAGTACCGTGATCTCCGCTGCTGAGCTGTTGTGTTCTGACGGGGGATGCTTGGTGAGAGGGTGACAACAGTTGGTGCGATTATTAGGAAGAAGCACAAAATAACTGTCAATCTCCCTTGGTCTGGGGCTCCTTGCAAGATCTCACCTCATGGAGTTTCAACGACCTTGAGAACGGTGAGGAATCAGCCCAGAACTACATGGGACAATCTTGTCAATGATCTCAAGGCAGCTGGGACCATAGTCACCAAGAAAACAATTGGCAACACTACACCGTGAAGGACTGAAATCCTGCAGCTCCTGCAAGGTCCCCCCACTCAAGAAAGCACATGTACAGGCTTCATCTGAAGTTTGCTAATGAACATCTGAATGATTCAGAGAAGAACTGGGTGAAAGTGTTGTGGTCAGATGAGACCAAAATCGATCTCTTTGGCATAAACTCAATTCACCATATTTGGAGGAAGAGGAATGCTGCCTATGACTCCAAGAACACCATCCCCATCGTCAAACATGAAGGTGGAAACATTATGCTTCGGGGGGGTGTTTTTCTCCTAAGGGGACAGGACAACCACTGCATCAAATGGATGATGGATGGGGCCATGTACTGTCAAAATCTTGGGTGAGAACCGCCTTCCCTCAGCCAGGGCATTGAAAATGGATCGTGGATGGGTATTCCAGCATGACAATGACCAAAAACACACGGCCAAGGCAACAAAGGAGTGGCTCAAGCACATTAAGGTTCTGGAGTGGCCTAGCCAATCTCCAGACCTTAAACTCATAGAAAACATGTGGAGGGAGTTGACGGTTCGAGTTACCAAACGTCAGCCTCGAAACCTTAATGACTTGGAGAGGATCTTCAAAGCGTAGTGGGAAAAAAATCCCTCCGGAGATGTGTGCAAACCTGGTGGCCAACTACAAGAAACGTCTGACCTCCGATTGCCAACAAGGGTTTTGCCACCAAGTCATGTTTTGCGAAGGGGTCAAATACTTTTTCCAAATGCAAATCAATTTACTTAACTTTTTTTTAAATGCCTTTTTATGGATTTTTGGGTTGTTATTCTCGCTCACTATTAAATAGACCTACCATTAAATTATAGACTGATCATTTCCTTATCGGTGGGCAAGCGTACAAAATCAGCAGAGGATCAAATACATTTTTCCCCTCACTGTATGCGTCAAAGTAACTGCCCCACTGCTGAGATTACAGCATAAAGTTGGTCAAACACTGAGCAAAATTTCTCCAGTTCCTGATGGCACCCGACATCCTTTGATTGAAAAATTTAAGGCGCTTGGTGAAAAAATGTCAGCCAAACAGTGGCTGGCTGCCTTTAAGCAGATGCAGCCACTGTTCAAGTATTCTGACAGCTGTCAGAATACAACAGCCAGGACTGTAGATTCATCCATCTGTGCTGGATGGGTGGATGGAGGAACATGTTCATTTTTTTAATTTTTTTTTTTTCCCAGCAGGTTGAACAAAATAAATCTCAAGTGTACAGACAGCATGAAACAGTGTATACATTTTATCAACATGTACCAAGAATGAGATAATCAGTAAAGATAGGCCACCGTCTATGACCCTGATCAGAACCTGCAAATGTAATGAATTAAATAAGCTGACCCATATATCTATAAACATTCAGGCCTCATGCACACGGGTTTATTGTAAAACACTTTCTCCAAACAGGTGAAAATCAGCATTTAAAAACTCACCTAAGCTGCATTTTTTTTCAAAGCAGTTTGGCAGAGTTTAGTGCTTGGGCATTTATTTCATTAGCCAGAATTTTCATTTATTCTGGCTATTGAAATTAATAAATGCTGAAGTGCTAAACGCACCTAGCATTTAGACGAGTTTAGCAGCGTCAAGTGTTTTTTCTGTCAAAACTCTGCTGCTCCTGGACGAACTGGCTGTGGGGTTTTTTTCTGCCTCTAAACTCCCTTGCCACTAATGTGTGCATGGACACATAAGATAACATTGAGAGGAGTTGAGGCAAGAAAAAAAAAAAAAAAAAAAAAGAAACTACCAGACGCCCCTAGAAGCAGCTGTTAAAACATCCAGTGTACATGAGGCCTTTGAAATTATACAAAACAAAAAAAATTACAAAATATAACATTAAAGTATAACTAAAGGCAAAACTTTTTTTTTTAGTTTTAGAGTGGAGAGGGATTAGACCCCCTGTCAGTGCCCCGTTAAAGTGGTTGTAAACATTTAATTTAAAGAAAAAAACACAACACACAACAAACATGCCTATACTTACCTGCTCTGTGCATTGGTTCTTACACAGAGCAGCCCTGATCCTTTTCTTCTGGGGTCCCCTGCCGGCGCTCCAGGCCCCTCTTCGTCAGGTTCCACCCCCCCCTACGGAAAGCCACTTTCCATGGGGGCACTCGTGCGGGCTTGCTCCCAAGTCCCGCTGCTGCATCCACTGACAGATAGCAGGACTAAGCCCCGCCCCCCACATCACAGCTTTTGACAGAGGAAGCCAATGGCTCCTGCTGCTATCAATCTGTCCAATGAAGAGAGCGACAACGGCTGGAGCCGCTGTGCTCATGCAGATTGCTGGATTGGATCAGGCTAAAGGAAGAAAAAGGGGCACCTGGGGGGGGGGGGGGGGGGAGCTGCAGCACAGAAGGTTTTTCACCTTAATGCATTAAGGGGAAAAAAACCTTAAGGCTTTACAACCACCTTAAGGGCGAGTCGCCCTCTTTACCATTAGCACTGAAAGTAAAAGAAAATGCCAAATTTTGGGTTGTCCCCAGAAAAGCATTTGAGGGAAAAATCTAACAATGGGGACACTAGTTCTGGTGACTTGGGGGTCCCCAAGGAATTTTCAGGGATTTTCTCACTTCCTGTTTGGCTATGGGGCAGGAACTGAATGGAAAATCTCTGAAATTGGACACAGATGGTAAAAATAAAAATTTGACGGGTTATAATCCTCCCTTTACTTCATCCAAAATGGGAAGAAAAAAAAAAAAAAAAGAGTTTTGCCTATAGTTCCTACTTTAATAAAGTACATCTGATCACATCTGTACTTAAAATTAAAAAAAATAAAATAAAAATAGATTGTCTTGGAATTTACCACGCTGGTTGCAAAGCCTACACTGCTCACAGAAGACTTACAAGCAATTTGATCCTGCCTACCTCAGCATTGGGTGTACAGGACCGTCTGATAAACCTGGCATCATTCCCAAACGTACGAGCATCCACGCACATTTCCAAGCCATTGATTTTGGAGTAGAACAGAACAAAGGGGTATGGTCTAGAGAAACACAAATTTACACCTTGACATTATAGGGAGCATGTGCTGAGAAAAATAGAGAGCCTGCAATTGCTCATCTCCTGCAACTTTTTCAGAAAGACGTCAGCAATGGCAGTCAACATTTCTGTCAGTACAGTTTTGCGTAAAAAAAAATAAAATATATATATATATAAAATAAAAAAACTGTTAGAGAGTCTAAATCACTGTTTTTATCTGAACCACTGCACTAAATTTTTGTCTATGTGTGTTCTGGTACAATACTGAATATTTCACCCAAGGACAATACAAGATATCATTAAAAGCCACTAATTGCTAACAAAACATTTACACACAAAGCACTACAACATAATACACACTATTTAGACACACAAAGTGAATATAGGCGTCAACTTGCAGACTTAAGAAAATTAATCTTTTAATAAAGCATCTATTTATTCAAAAATGTCAAAACTGTGCCCGTTTCAAATAAGGTTGGGGATATTACAATCGGTCAGGAAGTGCAGGAGGAATAAAAGCCAGCAGAGATTGCAGGAGAAGAGAGCAGAGAATATGATGGGTAGTAAAGTTTTCAGGAGAGGAGTAGGAAAGGTATGATGGATGCAACAGAAAATAAGTGAGGAGGGCAATGTGTGAAGGCTATGAGAGGAGACCTAACATTTCGAAAAGTTCAGGGAGCTGGAGTCTGACCTATTCTACTCGGCTGTACTACCCTTAGCAGCCCAAACCGGGAAAGGTGCGGACAAGGCAAAAGTTGCAGAGCTGGGAGCAGGACAGAAGACAGGAGTTGTAGAGGTGCAGGAGGCAGCAGAGGGGATGCTAGACTGGATCCAGCTTTGACTAAGGCTTATCATACACATTACAATCAATCTTAGAGCTACAAAATATTAATATGAGGATCTATTTAAACTATATCCATTCATGCAGGCCTTTGCACTATATGCTTGTTGGTAGATCTAAAGAAGATTGTGCAATCAGATTGTAATGTGTGTGTGGTGACTTTCAGATTTGTGGAGCAGAGCGGTGCACAGTAGGGAAGTGTTAGGCTGGCCATGCACAGTGCAAATTTCTTTCCTGCAACCATGGGTAGACAGGGGAATCCCTCCTGCTGAGCAATTGTCTGTTCCCACTAGGGGGGGGGGCAATGTCCACCAGGAGAAGACAATGACTATAGTAGCCCCTAGCGATAATCGCAAGAGAATCCAGCAGGCTGGTTATACCCAAGTTGATCAACTTGGTACATTCAGCCTGCTCATTAACTGTTCAAGACTCAGACCGTTCCTGCTGAACCGGCAGAGATTCAAATCGTGTATTGCCGGCCTTAGAGTTGAAGGTGCAAGAGATTGGAGTGGTCAGCTTGTCTGATCACCTTGCAGTTGCTCAGTTCAACCAGCTCAGCCTCTAGTTGCTGGATCTGGTAGAGATATGCAGATGCTACAGAACAGCAATTCGCTGGCTATGGAGCAAGTCCCCAAGGTATATGCAATTCAACTTGCCAACACACACCTAAAATGGAAATATTTGTGGATAGACAGGTACATTAAAACTCCACCTGCGCTGCAATGGCCAACTGCTCCTTTAGGTCTACAAGGACTCTGAAAAGCACCTTTACTTACCTGATCCTTCCCCTCCTGCATGCTCATTCACAATGTTAGACTGCTCACCGCAGCCTCTCCTTCCCCATGTTCTAGTTCTCTGAGGTCCTCTGAAGTCAAAACGATCGATGCAGGGACCACAGTTCTGCACTGGAGGTGAGGACGATCAGGAACAGTCCATTTCTGGAGCATGGGGGAGCTCTGTCTGCTAGGGGAGTGAAAGTTCAGGAAAGTATTAATGCTGTCCTGTCCCCCTAAATGAGCAGTTACCCCTTGCAGTCCAGAAGCTGCCCCACCACTGCAAGGTAGGTCTTTTAGCTTTCCTGGAGTTAAGATGCATGAAACTCAAGCAGTTGCAGCTTACAAATTGGAAATGCTTAATATAAAAAAATAAAATAAAAGTTTACTATTTAGCATAAAGCGGGAAATAGCAGAAACATACTTTTTGAAAAAGTGCCCATTGACTTCGAACTGCTGCCGTAACATGACTTTGCCTCGGTATTCAATGACCAGAGAATTTGCTGGCAAGTCTCTTGCAGCTCGCAGAATCTTGCGATGCTTTTGAACACGTGCCACTCTGCCTAGCTGGAACTGTGACAAGGAAAGTTCGGTTAGCGAAGGCCAAACAAAATCTGGAACCTACTGCATCCAACTGAAACAGAACTGAAAAATCCACTATAGTGCTCGTAGCACATTTGAAATACAAGTTAAAACGTTTCATCAAGCTGCAGCATTATACCTGCATCTGAGAGCCCAAAACGGTGTTGTTACAGGACAGTTCAGACTTCTTTATGGTTTCAGGCAGTGTCGCTTTGCCCGCCAGCTCTTTCATGGAGCGAACATGCCTCTCCAGCAAGTTTTGCATATCAGCGCTGTACTGGTTAGTAAAAGCTTCCTCATACTGGTCAGTCCAAAGCCTGATGCGATTCTCCCAGCCTTCTGCCGTGTTCTCGTCCAAGGTTAGAGCTTCACATGGAGAGTTCTGTAGACCACAAGGAAGAATGCCTATAAGATCAACAGAGGGCTGGACATATCCCAGAAGCCAGTGCAAGCCAAACAGGCACCTGACTTTGTTCAATACTTGACTTCAGGGAAATCATGTGTCTGGTAAACCTAGCTTGAGTTCATGCAGAAGTATTTATGTAACAGGTACCAGTAAATGAACTCCAGATGCCCCTCATGCCACTGGCTGGCAACCAATCGCTGGAAAGTTATTTTGGTTTTGAATCTTTTTTTTTTTTTTTTTTTTTTTTTTATAATTTACAAACATATTTTAACAAACTTAAATTTTGCAATTTTTTAAAATAAAATGTTTAAAGAGATTGGAGAGAAAGAAAAACAAAAAAAACAAAAAAACAAAAAAACAAGTGCCAGTAGCTTATTTATGGGGCACTTTGTCTTCAGCGGCCCCTGGCTTTAATAGTTAAATCATCATGAAATAAATACTAACTGTTGTAGTAGCCTTCCCTGTTGAAAAAACTGGTCAGCCCAGTATGCCATATGTACACTTTGTGATCACACTAAGGGGTGCAGTGTCTCTTTATGAGGGGTGCTGTGGTACATGTGGTGAGACTTGGCAGCACTACTGGCTTCGGCCAACAGGTGGTGCTGCAGATTCCTATGTCAGTGTTAGCACTATTTTTTTTTTTTAAGAAACGAATTGTAGGAGAGCTGACCTAGGGCTTTACTGATGTTAAGGGGGCTTTGCATTGGGAATTCTGGTTTACTGGATAAGGAAAAGTGAGGGAAAAAAAACTGCTCACAGGCAGTCATAGTTAGTTACAGTCATGCTGTCTTCCCACACTGCAGATTGTCCTGCAGCTGGGTTCATTCCGAATGTCATGTGTAAGTCTGTGGGCACTCACAGTTCTCTGACTTAGGTATTTCCCATTATAAAACTGACTTCAGGAGTCAGATCTGTAGTTGGCGCGTGTTAAATGTGACTTTGTGCACTTATCCTCGGGGGAGACTCTGACCCCATCATGTTTCCACTACAGTGTCATGTGTGGGCGTGTACTGAAAGCATGGTGGTACATTTGGTGTCGGGCCTAGGCTGGCAGAAAACAGCCGACTAAAATAGCTGGCAGTCAGTTGCCTCCATTGGAACACAAGCTTATTTCATCTTGTTGGTAATGGCTCAATCGCAAGGTTACAATAAACTCATCGCTATTTTAGAATGGACAGCCTTTGCATGCTTTTAAAGGATGCTGTGACTCAGGGGTATCGAACTTTATTTAATTGTGGGGCGCATCAGCAGTATGGGTGCGCCCGGATCAGGGGGTGCGCCGTGTACAGAGTGCAGGGTTCCGGGGTGCGCCGTGTACAGAGTGCAGGGTTCCGGGGTGCGCCGTGTACAGAGTGCAGGGTTCCGGGGTGCGCCGTGTACAGAGTGCAGGGTTCCGGGGTGCGCCGTGTACAGAGTGCAGGGTTCCGGGGTGCGCTGTGGGAGCAGAGGGTGAAAGCCAGAGTTTGATGAATAGAGTTCTTCAACTATCCAGTTGTAAAACTGGGTGAGAGGGCCACATGACTAGGCATGGTGGAGCTGGATTCGGCCTGAGGGCCTTGTGTTTGACACAGGTGAAATGACTGATAAAGGTTACCAAATGCTGCATTAGACATGCTAGTTTTGTCAAGCAAATATTCCTGCATCCATATATAAAAACAAATATTGTATATGGCACCTCTCAAAACAACCAAAACATTTTCTAGTTAGGTCAAACATTTTCTGGGAACTGCAACATGCCCAAAGCACTCTCCTGACATTGGCAAGGATCACAGCAGGGAAAGAAATGGGCACCTGTAATTGTCTATCTCTAGAGCGGAGCACGTTCAGATTGAAATTCAGCTGGTTCAGCATGGTCTAGCCCAATTTTAATCTGTGTGTGGCCCTCCCTTATCAATGGAAGTTGATTGTAAAGCTGGCCATACACTATACAATTTTCCTGTTCAACTTTCCTTTAGATTTACCAAAACCATATATTATGAGGTCAAACCTAAATCCTTTCAATTTGTATGCAATCAGACAGGCCCTTGCACTACATAGTTGAAGGTAAATCTAAAGGAAATTGAATCAGAAAATTGTATAGTGTATGGCCAGCCTTAGACTGATGGACACTCAGGAAACCTCATGGCAATCAGCGAGAGCCTGCTGTCACAATGCAATGATCCAGCGGACATTGCAATGCCATGTTTGTGTGGATGAAGTGTTTTTTTTGTTCAGCCAGCAGACTGAACAAAAAAAAAAATGAACCATCCATGCCCAGCCTAGCTCTGTACCCCTTTTCCTCCATGCTGCACCGCCTGACAGAAAGATTACTATATATTTGTAGTAGCTGTGATCTCCAGCATCCCTGCTCTGCAGCTTGAGGTCAAAGAGAAGCAAACCAAAGAAAGGAAACATTTGTCCTTGCTTCGGCAGGACATATACTAGAAAGGAAACATTCAGAGTGCTCTTTATATGTTAATGAAGCCTGAAGCAGTGCAGAGCCAGGGTAGGAAGGAAAGCCCAATCAGTGTAATTATGTTGCAGGAGCTTAGTCCCTTTGATCGTAAAGATTACACTGCAAAAATATGCTTAGCAAGGATCCTGTGCTGTAAGAATATAAAAATATAAGTAGAAATATTGTTCAACTGAATATCTGTTTTTAGTGTTCCCTCCAACATACTGCCAGCAGCTGGATCACATCAGTGACTAAAGGCAGGCTTGACTTATCTGTATTGACCACAGCCACTAGGTCTTCTATTTCTTTCAGACACATTATAGAAGAATTCCAGCCAGTGGCAAAACATTCTTTACCTTAATGTATGCAATTGCATTGAGGAGAGGAAAAAAAAAAAAAAAAAGTTGTTTTAGCTTTAAGACCACCTTAAGAGAGAAAAAAAAAAAAAAAAAAGCTCCAGTAGCTTTATTGCCACCACCCTCCCCACCTCCCTAAACAATTATCCCAGGCCTATTTCGATCCAGCACTGTGTCCATCTGCAAGGGGCACAGTGCCGTGGGTGAGCGGGGCCGAGCTGTGCTGTGTATGGACACAGCCTGGCTGGTGTGCTTGCCTGCACACGTGCCCCCACGGCAGCCAGCTTGCTATGGGGGCATTCGTAGAAGAGCGGAGTGCACCAGCAGGTGACACCAGAAAAGGAGGTAAGGTGCCCCTCTGTGTAATACTATTACACAGATCAGGCAAGTATAACTTATTGTAGGGGGAAAAAATGATCCTTTATAAAACACATTAAAGCAGTTGTAAATGTCTTCTTGAAAATTACTAATAATTTATTTTCCCTTTACATTATGTACAAGATAAAACAGAGGGAAAAAAAATTCTAAATACTCCTTTAACATGTTCTTCCAGTCTGATGATTCTCTTTTGGAAAGTGAAATCTGCATCGCAGCTCAGGGTCTTCTGTAGACATCCTGACTCACTGCTGGATTAATAAGCCAAGTATTGATGCCAGGACTCCATACATAAGCCTGCCAATCATGCCCACCAGTAATGCAAACTAGTGACTAAAGGACCTTGCTAGCTCACTAAGTAGGCATAGTGTGCTATATTATCCATAGGGGAGTGTGCACATCAGACTGACACCACATCTCCTGGATTCAGTTGGTGGTGCTGTCACCCTTTTAGAGGAAGTGCTGAGTACAGACTTAAATTGGCAGGATCAACAGGTAATCATAAATGTATTATCTGCAAAACACAATTAACCTGGAGTATTATATTGCAGTTAAAAACCATACATTTCTGGTGAAAATTTTATTCCAACATTTGCAATAAATGGTTTTTGAACTTCACATTTTGATGGGAAAACCATAAGTTAAAAAAACCCGCTGTTAATAAAGCATGCAAATCCCTTTTAATTGAGCTGGTAATTGTAAAAGAAATGCTGAGAAACTCACCTTCATTCGTAAGGACTTGCGGGAACCTTCTCGAAATGCCTACATGGTTAAAAAAGGGAGAAAAAAAAAAAAGTCAGTACACTGAGAATTCTGTGATGTATAACCATTATGTAAATCTATGAAAATGAGGACACCTTATATAATCAGTGTCATTCTACAAACAACATTGCTTTGAAGAGTCTCAGAGTGCACTAAGCGCACAGTGAGTGATGATCAGGTCTACAATAGAGTGCAATAAGAGGACATCAACTATGAGTGACCTTAGGAATATATCTATATCACAAGAGCACTGTTCACTGAAACACGACTTGGTATTTACTACAGCCTCCTGATCTCTACCTCCTTAGAAGGTATGAGGGCCTACTAGCAAAAAACTGATCCTCTGTACCTTTATTTTCTTAGCCTTCGGAGCATTACGGGCCTTTTCTGTGCTTTTCTTCCTCTTTTTGGGTTTACTCCTGCGAACCCTGTTGACAGTGAGTGTGATGCTAGTGGGCGTGTGCTGGGTGGCTGTGTAAAGCACGGTAGATGGAGACAGTTCCTCATCCCAGCTCTCTGTAGCACTGCTCTCCCCTCCTGTAAAAAGAATAAGAAACTCTTTTGAAATAGGCAGGACACTTCAAAAAGTACAGCATTGGCCACTTTATGACATCTCAGCGTTCATTCAGGTCATGTTCAGTTTTCCACGGCTTGACACGTGGTTGCTTTTTTTGTGCAAATCATTGAGAATGGAGGATAATCATTGCTGCACTAGAAAAACAGTCAAATGCCCAATGGGAGTGTTAGGCCCCTTGCGCACTGGGGCGGGGTGGCGTCGGCAAAACTGTGCTATTTTTAGTGCCACTTTACCATAGTTTTAGTGGCTGTATTCGGCCGCTAGCGGGGCGGTTTTACCCCCCTGCTAGCGGCCGAGGGATAAAACCACCGCAAAGCGCTGCTGCAACAGCGCTATGCCGTCGGTGTAGCCGCGCTGCCCCATTGATTTCAATGGGCAGGAGCGGTGTTATACACCGCTCCAAAGATGCTGCTAGCAGGACTTTTTTTTACCGTCCTGCCAGCGCACCGCTCCAGTGGGAAAGCCCTCGGGGCTTTCACATTGGAGACACAGCAGCAGCTCTTTCAGGGCGCTTTGCAGGCGCTATTTATAGCGCTGCAGTGCCTGCAAAGCGCCCCAGTGTGAAAGGGGTCATAGGATCTCCAGATCAGGCTCTCGCACAGCTATACACAGATAAGACGTTAAGTGGACAAATGTTTGTGGACACCAGATAAATCACAGCTACCTATACCACTAAAAGTAAAAGTATTTAGTCACCACTCAAAGTTCAGGTGTTTCCAAGATACTGGATGCTGGTACAGCATACAAAGACTATTAAGACAATTGTGTGTTTCCTACTAAGTGACAGCAATATGAACAAGGTCCTTTTCTGTTCCAGCTCAACTCTGTCCCTGTGCATAAATCCAGTTCCATTGAAAAGCGAAGTTCACCTTTTGGGAAAAAAATAAATGCACATTGCAGGGATTTTATTTTTTCCCCTCACAGGAGAGCGCAGAGCATTGCACCTGCAATACAGTGGATCACAGTTGCAATGTCAGGCTCCTGCAGACACTGCCTGCAGGTCTGTTCCACATATACCTTTGTACAAGCTCTGTTACAGGCAGCATGAAGGGACTAGGAGCGCGCTGATCAGCATGTTCACGGTCCACTGAGCACTACACAAGCTGTCTGCTGGGGTGGAAGATGAGACTTGGTTCTCTCGTTCACAGATTCCTGCAAATGAATTATGGGGGGCTGTGCAGGTGGAACCCTGCACGGCTAAGCCATTTTCAAAATGTAACGACAGGTGTGGAGAGAGAATCGTATCCTATGCATTTAAGTAAAAAAACCTTCTGAGTCAGGTCCCACCCCGCACCCCCTTATACTTACCTGAGCCCCATCTCGATCCAGCGTTGTGCATGGGAGCAGCGGTTCTCGCTTCTCATTGGCTCACACAGCAGCGGAGGCATTGGTTTCTGCTGCTGTCAATCACAGCTAGTGAGCCAATGAGGAGAGAACAAGGGGTGGGCCCGAGACGTGTTCTGCGTGTGAATAAAAAAAAAAAAAAAATGTCCATTCACAGAAGGACAGCTCGGGACCAAGCCTGCTCAAGCACCCCCATAGCAAGAGGCTTGCTAATAGGGGCACTGGGGGGGAGGGGGAGAAGCAGATAGGGGCTGCTCTGTGCAAAATCATTGCACAGAGCAAGTATAACTTTTTTTTTTTTTTAACTTTAAAGTTCTGCTGGGAAGAATATTAGAGACCTGCACACAGCCCTGAACTCACCCTTCCCGATCATCTCTAAGATGAATCAAAATACTGACTGTGAATCAGGTCTTCCTCGTCCAAAATCAGTTCTTTCTCAAATGCTCCTGGCTGAAAAAGCAAAAACTCCAAAAATCAGATGGGAAAAGCTTCCCAGAGACAGACACAAAAGGGGCCAAACCTATGCTTATGGATTTGGAATGGGATTGTCCAACAATATCATATAGATGATTAGGTGTCTACAAATATTTGGCTATGCAGTGTCCCCACACAGAATAGCATACCACATCCTTTCCACAGTTGTAGTCACAAGCATAATGTAGGAAAGAATGCTACCTGCAGGTTTGTAAAAGGAGACCAGAGTACATTCACAAGAACATGTGAAATCGCACTACTTTGCAGACAATTTGCTCGATGTGGGCCGAAAACTCAGGACCCCAAAAGTACACAGCCCTCCTTTTCCAAAGCCATTATCACTTTAAAGCGGAGTTCCGACAACATTTTTTTTTTTTTTTTTTTAAAGTCAGCAGCTACAAATACTGCAGCAAGGCAGTATTGTCCTCACCCGAAGCCGACCTGTCCCACGGAGCCTGCGGCGATTTATGCCCAGGATTGGGAACAATACCTGGATTAGACAGGTAACTGCTCCCCCCTGAAAGATGCCAAATGTGACACCAGAGGGGGAGAGGAATACGAAAAGCTGAAATTCCATTTTTGGGTGGAACTCCGCTTTAACCAGTGAAAACAAGATCTTCTAAATGTAAACCTAACAAAAGTACAAAAAGAGGCAAATGATGACTACTTACCCGAGACATTGTCCTGCTTCCTACGATTCAGTTGAATCACCTTTCCTCGGTTCACACCCCTTTATTCAAAAAGGCAAAAAAAAAAAAAAAAAAAAAGATAAAATTAAGCACATATCCACATAAATGTATACATCACAAATAGGAATGGTCAGCAAAAAGAACTTTTGCAAGAGCAACAGGCTGCCCATGTGCCAAACTGCTTCAAGACCAGTGAGTGGGATGCCCGACTCACCTGCATTTCTCACACTTCACAAGGAAGCCATCCGCCGAAGGATTGCATTGGCACCAGCTGTCGATTCCCTCACCCTCAGAAGAGCTGTCGCTATCCCCAGAGTTCTCTTCTGGTGAGTGAATGCCGTTTACCTCTGCAACATGGGGAATGATGGCCTGTACTGGTGGGGAAGCAGGGGGTGTAGGTGGTGGAGGGGCTCCGTAATTGTGATCCTGTGGGGGAATGACAGGCTTTTAGTCCTCAGCTGTACCACACAAAAACCACAGGTAAACAGTCCTTTACAACAGTTCTATATATTCAGGTGAATCTGTCAGTATATATTCTATGAGGGCTGCTCTCCTTTGCTGAATGTTGGAGCATAGAGAGGAAATCTGACAGTTAGGAACAAATGGCAAGAGGCGGGACATTAAGGGTGACAAATATACTTAAAAAAAAAAAAAAAAATTGTATTAAATATCAACTTTATGCAGTACTTTTAAGGCTCCTGAGGAAGCTGCTTTGAGTGAAACATGTACAGCAGAAGTGGCTGCACTGTTGTATGAACATTTGTCATTTTAAAGAAATTGATATTTAATAAAATTTATATTTTTTTAAAAAAAGTTGTATATTTGCCTTGGCACCCTTAAAGTCCCGCCTCTTGCCATTTGTTACTATTTATTGAATGGGATGTGGTGCCTATTTCTGTTTTTTCATCGCACTTATCTTCATTGAAATCTGACACTCGCTTATGTGACTTACGATGAGTGACGGGTCACATCAGCGGGACTTTAGTTAGAGCGACTTGAGTCGCACCAATTAGAACGGTTTCACTGCTGTCGCTTGACTTTGCCAGGCACCTTCCTGGTGATTTGCTGGGAACTTGAGTACTATTTAATGCGACTTTGTAGAGACTTTCAAGAAATGCCTGGGCAATCTGAACCAAACCACATCAATAAAGATGAGGATCGGACTTGAAGTCAGAAAGAAGTCTCCTTGAAGTAGTACAGGAACTTTTTCTAAAGTCGAAGCGACTTCAGTAGTGCTAATTAAGACAGCTCTCATTGACTAACATGGGATTTCACGTGTCATGCGACTTGGGGTCTCAAATCGGATCCCAAGTCGCGGCAGTGTGAAACAAGCCATAAATCAGCACTACTGAAGCTGCTCTAACTGTAGAAAAGGTTCTTGTACACTACTTCAAGGAGATTTCTAATCGACTCCAAGTCGGATCATCATCTATAATGATGTGGTTAGGATCAGATTACCCAGGCATTTCCAGAAAGTCTCTTCAAAGTCACATCAAATAGTACTCAAGTTGCCAGCAAATCGGCAGGAAGTTGCCTGGAAAAGTCAAGATCTTACCTGCAACCACAGGAAAGAAAACAGCTTGATTCACCGATTGTGTTGATGGGGAAAACTTTCCTGTGACTCTACAGGGGGGAGCCATCCTGGTCAAGAGAACACACTGATCGCTGGTGGCTATAGCCGCTGGCAATAACATGAAAAATTCAGTGAGCTGGTTGTACCCAAGTTGATAGATCTTGATCGAACATGGGTACAGCCTGCCCATTCATGGTATGAATCTCTGCCGGTCCCTGCTGAACTGGCCGAGATACGAACAGTCTATGGTCGGCTTAAAAGAGACCAACCAAGCCCTTGCATCACATTGCTTGTACAGCTAGCCATACACATATATAGTTCTCTTCTGTTCAGCCAGTTGTAAACAGCACCATGTGTCACAAAATTTAGGCCTCATGTACACTGCTGCTGGTAAAACGGACATTTAGGAGCAGTTTTTTTTCAGCTGCTGCGTTTTTTCTTCAGCTGCCACTAAACTCTCCTCAATGTTATCTTATCAGTACATGTACACAGGGTCGTTTCTAGACGATTCTAGGCAGTTGAGTTTAGAAGCATTTTTTGGAAAGCCAATAAAAATGCATTCAGAACAGATGTTCAGAGGCCATTGAAACGCCAAACGCCTGCAACAGCATGTAAACGCGGTAAGTCGCGTTTAGCTGCGTGTTTCGTTTAGGCGTTTTTAAAACACTTCCAAACGCAAGCGCAGCATGTAAACGCGGACATTTTTAAATGTCGCTTACTATCCGTCAAGTTCAAATAGTTTAGGAGAGGTTTTAATACGTCCCGTGTACATTAAGCCTTAGACAGCATTATAACAGACTGGAGCACTGTACTTACCGCATAAGGCAGGCCTCTGTATCCGTGGCTTTGGCTGCCTGGAAAACTATGGGCTGTATAGATGGTCTTTCCGCTAACTGCTGGACTGGCTTCAACTGATTCAGGGCTGAAGAAGATGACATTTATTAATATTCAGACATGCAGAAAACTTCATACAGCACTAGATCACTTCTCATACCCAGCTCCACTAATGTCAAATTCTAGACACCTGCACAGCCCCAACCTCTATGTTCCAAAAGGTATAAAATGCATCCTACGGCTAACTTGACCTTTGCATTGGAAAACAGAGCATACAGAGGGGTCTTGGGGGGGAAAGGGTAAACCTGTTCTGTCATGGTACCCAAGGCCTAAGCCTGCACCATCTTCCTCACAGCTTAAGGGTTGCATTTTATTAGAAGATGTTTAAAGGAAGCCTGTACAGGGGAAATACGAAGGCCAACATTGCTGACTTTTGAAAATGCCAGCAGCCTGTCATGTTGATCAATGGCTTCACTGGGTCACTGACCTGGAACAAGTATGCTGACCGGGGGTTCTGCCTACTTTGTCTGGGTCAGCGATAAAAAAAAAAAAAAAAGTTACTGAATCCAGGAAGCCAGGCAACAAGCATTATTTTGAGACGGCAAGGGTCGCAGCCACCATACTTCTCTTCGTACAGGCGTCATTTAAAAGACAGCACAGCTGCCATTGGGTTTCCGTGGCCTCCTGAGCATTCACAGACAGTGGAGAACTTTGGTCTAAAGGCGGCAACATCTCATTCAAGCTCCAATGTCCAACCAATACATATGAAACATTCAAACACCAGAGTGGAAGGAGGATTGTGATTTCTAATCTCTGAGACAAACATTCATTCATGAATCACCTGAGGCTTGTTGATCATCACTTGTCTATCAAGAATGTCCGACTAAACAGAACAACAAATTTCATTGTTAATTGAAAGGCAAAAGTACATTGTGCAAATGAGCTCTCAAATGTTTTAATGACAAACTCCCATCACTTTTACCCTCAACAAAAGTCATTTCCACCTTTTAACAACTAAAATCTAAATTTACAAGGCACGCCCGTCTGAACCCCTTTCCACCCAGCCCAACGCCGGTGTCTTGTCAAATACAGTCCCCTATCATATAGTGTCCACCCTGTACTGCGCAGGCGCAGTACAGAGGACAAACGAGACGCCGAAAGTCTCAGAAGTTTAACAGCTGATCATCAGCTGTACACGGCGCCTGCACTTTTATTCTCACCCTATGTCCAGGTTCATTCCCTACTATCCAAGTGGACATAGAGTGAGAATAAATAGTTGCCGAGCGCAGCCCTCTTACACTGCCATCGCTAACAAGTGCCCGAGCGCCGTGTAAGCTGATGGTCAGCTGATCAATTTCGGAAACTTTCGGCATCTCCTTCTGCTCCGTACTGCGCAAGCGATGCGCCTGCGCAGTACGGAGCAGACACTATCCGATAGGAGGACAGTATATGTCAGAACACCGGCCTTTAACTGGCTCTTAAAGCGGAACTAAACCCTCCTATCATTTTCAGCCAAGGAAGCTGCCATCTTAGCCTCTGTGTGACCTTCAACTGCCACGGTGCTGCACATGTGATCCGGTCATTTGTTGGTTTGAGAGCACAAGCAAATGTGACAGTTATAAAAAAAAAAAAAAAATGGATGAATGACAGTACACTCTGAATGGATGTCAAGCTTTATTGTAGTAAATCAAAAAATAAAACAGCACAGAAAGAACCAGGAGATAGATTTTATCTCCTGGTGCTCACTGTGCTGTTAAAGGGTAGCAAAGATAAAGGATAGCAAATAAAAAAAATATAGCGCATATAATTGCGACACAAATCATATTGTAATTGAATGTTATTAAAAATGACCTTTCCTTTTTTAATCTGCAGCGCTGTAATTTTCTGAGAACGAATTGCAATATGGCTACCTGGGGTTGTTCTGTACACAGAATATGTACTGACCACTCCCCAGAAACATTTCCTGCTTGTGTGATTGGCTCTCCAATTTTCCGAGAAATCTGCACTAAGATACAAGTCAGATTTCAGGCATCCCCTGCAACAAAAATGTCATTTTTGGAGAGATACTTTCAATGTCTAAAGGGATGCAGGCCCAGCAGATTTCCTCATTCGTGCCCTGCTGCTGCACACCAGACAGTTATTTATGAAACCACTCCCATCAGACCCACTCAGTACAGAGGCAGAGACAAAGCTCGACATCTATCCAGAGTGTGTGACCATTCATTCATTCCTGCTGATCCGGGAGGTAAGCCAGGCGGGCTCCTCTGTCTTGGATGCTATACAAGACGTGCAGCACCTACGCCTTGGGCGGGGTTCTCTTATTTGACAAATGTGAGTTACATTCTCTGGAATGCAACTATTGAAACTGTTAAATCGATGAGTTTAGTTCCGATTTAAGATGGGCAGGCTTCCCAATCACATGACCACAGTGACTGGCAGTTGCAGTAACCACATGAGTGGGTACCCATCTGTCAGCTCCCGATCATAAATATAGACCAGGGCCTGTAGGTAACATCTTGGTCAGTGTGTCATGAGCACGCTCCCAGATCAGCCTCAGCCGCCATCGATGCATTTATGTGGTTGTTAAGGCCCACTCTCCTTGCCACTACACACATGCATTACATAGTTGGTATGATGTTGATTCAACCAACTTGTTGAACAATAACCTGTCAAGAGCTTTCTGCTTTGTATGCTCATAAAAGTGGATTACACTGCAAGCCATTAACACAAAATCAAAGCCAATTTTGCAGAAATTGATTAATATGGAATAGGACGGCATTATCCGGGGGGAAAATGCTGCTCCAAGCTCCCTTAGACCCCATTCACACCTGAGCATTTTGTAGCTTGAAGCCTCAGGCTACAAAACGCTGGAAGGGAAAAAAATCTATTATTCTCTATGGAGATGGTTCACATCTCCACTCCAAAACTCTTGAAGCCAGAAGCTCCAAAAAGCCTGAAGCTTAAACAAGTTCTGGAGCTTTTTTTTAGGCAGATTACAGGTGTTTTTCGGCTTTTTACATTGGTGACCTTTTGACCTGTACAAAATGCAAACGCAGCCAAAAAACGTGCGACTTTCTGCCTGAAAAAACGCTACGTACAGGTGTGAATGGGGCCTTAGGTATTGGTCAAAAGTGTGAAGGCCTTGGTACATGACCATGTAAATTCTGAGCATGATAAATCAAAATTCACATTAACCATTTCTCACCTTCAGCAGAAATTACATGACTGAGGGCGCCACATAAAGGAGTTGATTTACTAAATCTGGAGTGTGCAAACTGTGGTGCAGCTCTACACAAAATGAATTGAACAAGCTGACGTTTGAAGCCGATGCATGCACAGCTGCGCCAGTTTCTGAGTGCTCCAGTTTTAGAAAATCTCCCTAAGCCCTGGTTCACACTGACTGCGGGAATGAAATCATTTGAGTTCATTTCCGCAGGTCAGTCCCAACTTCGGGGCGATTTCAGAGACATCTGTGCTGGTTTCTGCACAGATGTCAATGGAAATCGCACCCCGAAATCGCCAAAAGTAGTACAGAAACTACTTCTGGGAATCGGTGCAGAGTCGCACTGATTCAGACGCTGCCATTGCCGGTTATTGCTGCCGATTTGGCATGTGATTTGACATGTCAAATCGCATCAATGTGAACCAGGGCTTGGTGTCAGCACTGAACAGAGCCCGCAGAAGCATTTTCCCCAGGAACTTCAAATATTTCAGCTCTTTGATTACTCTATTTAGCCAATCCTAGAAACACAACTAATGTTGGCTACATGTTCGTGTTTATATACAGGCCCATTTTAATACTATTCTGGCTCAACTAGAAGGAGCACTTCCAACAAAATAAAGATCTTCATGCCAACATTAACAAGTGTGGCAATTTGGGTTATTGGACTAAACAGAACTCGCTGGTCTTAAAGCTACACACACCAGCAATAAAGCAGAATTTCAAACAATGAGCCATTTACAAGGTTTCAATGTGTTCCGGGACAACTTAAAGTAGAACTCCAGTCAAATCCATTTTAACGATGCTGTTGCCGTGTCACCGGTGAGAAAATGTCTTACCTTCCTTCGGTGTGTCAGCGTGACAGGAAGTGGTAGGAAACAAAAATTACATATCCTTGCCTCTAGGGAGCCAAGTAGCTTTGTTAGACCCCTTGAACACCGAGCCAGTTTTTAGGCGTTTTAGCGCTAGAAATAGCACCTGTAAAGCGCCTGAAAACTGCCTCCCATTCTCTACAATGGGTGCTTTCACACCTGGGCGGTGCGCTTGCGGGACGTTGGGAAAAGTCCTGCATGCAGCATCTTTGGGGCAGGTTGGGAGCGCTGTATACAGCAACGCTCCCAAAAAGCCCCTGCCCATTGCAATGAATGGGCAGCGCAACACAGGAGTTTTAACCCCTTTTTTTGGGGTTAAAAACTCCCCGCTAGTGGCCGAAAAGCATCGCAAAAGCGCCGCTAAAACAAGCGGCACTTTAGCGCAAACGGCCGGCGCTTTCAGTGTGAAAGTTCTCTTAAAGTGTTACTAAACCCACAACGTACCAACTTTGCAGTTCAGCTTAGACAAGGAGAGAATACAAGTAAAGACACTAACCCCTCTATCTGTGACAGGTTAGATCTGCATTACAAAATTAAGGGGAAAAAAAAAAAAAAAAGCATACATTTTATTCCCCATAAATTTTACCACCTTCACATTGAATTCCCTTTTAAAGAGATAACATTTTCTTAGAACAAGTATCGACTATACCTTTAAGGCTCCATTCACACCTGAGCGTTATGATTACTGGTGTTTTTCAGGTGTTTTTTTAAAGCTTTTCTTTGCGTTTTAGAAGTGTATTACAAGCGTTTTACAGCTTCGGGCGTTTTTGTTTAGCCAATAGACAGCACTAGGAGAAGGAGAGGAAATTAGAGGTGGAGAGCTGATATTTGAGCATTTTACAAGCGTTTTTCAGGCCAAGTCAGGCGTTTCTATTGAAGTCTATGGCAGGGTTTCTCAACTCCAGTCCTCAAGGCGCCCTAACAAGTCATGATTTCCATTATTTTGCACAGGTGATTTGATCAGTTTCACTGCCTTAAGCCTCGTACACACACAATCAGATTTTTGACCAACCGAGCGTCAGACTTTTGTCCAAAGGGCGTGTACCAGGAACTTGTCTTGCATACTAACGGTACACAATGATCGGCCAACAAACACAAACGCAGTGGCGTACTTAAGTGGAATTTCAGCTGTTGAGCGCCACCCTTTGGGCACCTTCTGTTAATGTCGTGTTTGGTGAGCATTGATTCCGAGCATGCGTATTCGTACTTTGGCTTTTTGTGTGACGGACTTGTGTACACACGATACAAAAATCTGACAACAGACCGCTGTCCACCGAAAATTTACTAGCCTGCCATCCAACATGTGTTGGCGGAAAGTTGAACAACAATTGTCTGAAGGAGCGTACGAACCGAACTTTAGGCAGCCCGTCATCACACAATTCTCTGCTGAAAATCCGATAGTGTGTACGAGGCTTTAGTAATTACCACAGCCGTTTCAAATGAGGGAAATCCTGAAAACATGACCTGTTTGTGCCTTGAGGACTGGAGTTGAGAAACACTGATCTATGGGGCCAAAAAATGCTTGTAATCTGCCAAAAAGAAGCTTGTGTACTTTCTTGAGCTTCAGGTGACAAAACGCTTATATGTGAAGGGGGGGGGGGATTGAAATTAATAGGTTTTTGCTTGTTGGGCTTTTCACAGCTGAGTGTTTTAAAAGCTGTAAAATGCTCAGGTGTGAACAGGGCCTAAATCCCTCATCCATTCAGTAATCGGGTACACACAGGTATTAATGGTCAGAAATGTAGGTTTGGGAAAGGCCACACCTTAATAAAAACACTACACTGCGATTTGCCTCTAAACACCTTTGCAAAGGTATAAATAAGGTGAAAACACACACAGGCTGCCATGGCAGAGGGAGGCAGCAACCACAAAACTGACGGTAGAGGGGGGAAAAAAACTTCCCAGCTGACAAGGAAACAAACCACGAGCAACATATAATAATAATAATAATAATAAGAAGAAGAAGAAGAAATGTGCATTTGAAAGCAGAACTGTGCACTAACCACATATGGAAAAGCAACAATTTTCCTTTAAAATAAGAAAGAAAATGACAGCAACAAAAAAAGAAGGAGCCAGGACTAGAAGGTAGACTGTTAGCACGATCCCAACCTCAACATTCAATTTATCATTGAAAAATAAAAAATTACACGTGTATTTTTAAAAACTTGTGTTTAAACGAGTACTGTCTGGGACATTAATTAGAATTTTGTAGGCCAAGTTTATGTGCTGCATAAACGGTCTAAAACTGGGTGGAAAAATATCTGCCAGTAGGTGGCGCTCCAGGATCATGGGATTTCACAAAATGTCAGACGCAACGCTCACACTGCGGAAATGAAAACATTAATACAGCTGCTGCTGCCATGGCTGACCAGAAGGTTCATTCCTACAAATCACAAGGAGCTCCTTTATTTACAATACAAACTGAACTACAAATATTCCAAAAATACAGGCTGAGGATACCCAACAGGTAATCAAGGCTTGACTAATTTATTAGGAGGAAATTCTGCTAAAAGATATTAAAATATACCCTTGACATCTGCAGGCAGCTATAAAAAAAAAAATTACATTGTACCACATTACAGCCACGTGTTAAAGCGTGGATGGCAGTTAATGTGGGACACTGTAGTAGAAAGGCATTGATGTACAATCACAGCACACCACATGTCCATTTTTTTTGCCCATTGCAAAGTGTAATTCACAGAAAATAGAATAAATTGCAGCTTTCCCGTCGTTAGCTTTGCTGGCTGTGTAAGTCCCCCCCACCTCTCTTTAAATTTCTTCCTGCTGGCAACAATTCCTGTCCTATGGTGACAACACTTCCTGTATTTTCACAGGAAAACAGAAGTGTGTCACCAATGCATCACACATCTTCCTCTCTCCATAAGATGGGAGCGTTCCCTAGTTTAGGACTCGGAGGTGGTCTGTGCGGATTGCTTGAGTTCACGAGTCCAAAGTTATGAGCGCTCCTTTATGATCAGGTCTTGGTAGATTGTGATCCAGTGGGTTTTGACTATAGGGGTCTCCCCTGAACTGGATCCTATACCTAGTGATGGTGAACCTTGGCACCCACGATGTTTTGGAACTACATTTCCCATGATGCTCATGCTCGCTGCAGTGTAGTGGAGCATCATGAGAAATGTAGTTCCAAAACATCTGGGGTGCCAAAGTTCTCCATCACTGCCCTATAAAATGTAAGGTTGTAATTATTTGGTCCTTTTGACTATAGGTATAAAAAAAGAATCATGAGGGGGGTGTTTTTTTGAGCAACTTAATGTATGGTTATATCTACTCTTAAAATTGGTCATCAAACCTTTAGTTGTACTTTGTATAACATTTCTTAAATAAAATAAAGATTATAAACAAAGGTATGAGCTCTATTTGGGCTTCTGCACTTTTTCCTTCACTTATTTGCACTTGAACACAACATAAAATACAAGTACCACTACGTGTGAATTCCTTCCCGACAGCCCCTTTATTTGGGCTTTAATGGCGGGCGGCTGTGGGGGCCTCACGATTACATGATCACTACAATTGGCTCCCAGCAGTGATGGGATCAGGAGTTAGTCTCACTTACATCTGATCAGAAGCCGTGACCGAGAGCAGTCTGAGAAAGCTCAGTTAGAATTCCATGAGCGTGCTCTCGGCACACAACCTTAAAGTGTTACTAAACCCAGTAATAGGAAAATAGTTCATCCACACCCCCGTGCCCACAGCTTATAAATCTTTTTTACATTAAAATATTACCACTATATACATTTTTGGATGATCTGTATACCACGGTTAGTGATAAACTGCAGAGTTTCTCTAGTGCTGAGAGTTCAGGTAGGAGGAAATTTCCACTGCACACATGTGTGATGCCAATATCATGTGACCTGGCTATCTGAGAACAAGTAAATGTTCTCCTCCAGCGCAAAAGACAACTGAGCATGTGCAGGTCGGCTACCATGCCTGTGTTAGCTGGCTTTCCCCAGATAGACAGTGCAGGAGGGGGGAGGATCTATGCATACAGGATCAAACAGCCTTTTTACACAATGCAGAGGATTCACCCCTTAAGTTCCACAGTGAGTGTAACAAGCATGCTTTACTACATATACAGACCGATTTTACTGTTGTGGGTTTAGTAACACTTTAAGCAGCCACTAGTGCAGGTGTGGCAGCTTGGAATTAAAGGCCAAGTTTTCTGCTGCCAAAACAATGCATTACGCAGTCAGCAAGGAGTCTGACGGGCCCAAAAAAGCTGAAGTTTCCCCCATTTGGGGGGGGGGCACCTTGTTACTTAGTCCAATCAAGCATAATCCTTAAAATTGGTACTAAAGGTAAAAGGCTTTTAACCTTAAAGGCTCAAAGTCCAGCTAAACTAATCACTTTAAATTTAGCTAAATACAGTTCAGGTGCATCAAAATGTTGTTTCTCTGAAAACTTCCTCCGCTGAGTCAGCACTAAAGTCTTCCAACCAGCAGCAAAGCGTTGCCGATAACAGAACTAAAAGGTTCTGATTCAACATGGAGCAGAGTCGGACCTCTGCAGAGAGACCAATGCTTCCACACAAAGAAAGGGTCTCTCTACCGCATGCAGTAAGCTGTGCCCTCCAACCTGCTCCAACTTGCAGCATTTAATACTTTCTAGGCCTTTTCACGTTCCGAACAAAAAGAATTTGTTCGGAACTTGACCCATGTATGGCCTGCATTATCCTCTTCCCATCTGCCCAAGGGTTCCTTTAACTGAGCCCCTACTACAGCCAGGGGTGGGAGGGGTCTGACTAGTCATGTGACCACTGATTAGCTGTCACAGTGGTCTCATGATCAGGAGCCGGTCCTGCCAGTTTCCGCTCATTAGTACAGGACGAGAGCTGTCTGGCAAGCTCGGTCTCTGTGCTGGGAGCGTGAAATTAAAGCACAGAAACCTCTGCCACTCATAGACCTGTGTGGCCTAGGGTTGTCAAAGCTCATCTTCTTTGCTGGTGCACATATGTATTACGTAGGCAGCAAGGGGTTAATATAAGGTGCATCACACACAGATTTTGATGTGTGGTGGACTTCTTTAAAAGCATACCCATCATTTATACAGCCAGTTTTTTTTATGAATTTAGAGAAAGTATGTGGCCTATAATGGCAAATAGAGCCTAGAATGGCTGTTTTCAGTGTACATAAGAAGTATATAATTTATTCCAGATAACGGAGCGCCACGCTCAGTTGTTGCAGTGAGGTTTGAGACATTTAGAGCAAACGTGACTTTTCTATAAATACAAGTACGATTACCCAGAGCTCTCATCTACGGCAAACACTTGAAAGATTTAGGTTGACGAGAGCTGTATACAAAGAACTGAGCCTTACTCTGATCCAGCGGCCATGTCTGAGTAGGATGTATCTGGTGTGGTGACTCCCAGAGGGATTACAATGCTCATGACGTCCGGCACTACGGTCGGAGAGAATCACGGGGTCGGAATCGCAGCGACTGACCACACCGAAGGCGGGGAGCCGCAAAGCCACGAGAGATACTTCACGGACATGAGGAAACCTGTAAGAAGAAGAAAAAGGAGGCAAGTTAGCAAGGTGAGCAAAACACGAGCTGAATATTCAACGTTTACTAACAATTCCATTTATGTATACTAAAGAACAACTAAAGTGGTTATAACACAGTGGTCTGAATCAATAGAAGCAGACGAGGCTTGGGAACGAGCACGTACGAGTGCCCCCCATAGAAAGTGGCTTGCTACGTGGGCACTCGGGGGAAGGAAGCCAGTGGGGGACCAGAGAAGAGGAGGTTCAGGCACACTTTGTGCAATTCCATAAAACAGAGCAGGCAAGTATAAACCTGTTTTTTTCCTCTTTTTTTAAGGGCATTTACAATCACTTGAAGGGCCTAGTCACAGCACAGTGCGCTGCAACACGTGTTTTCATGCATCTGCATGGGCAGCCCTCACAGGTAAAATAAGAACGAACATTTCCCCCCACAATTGTACATTAACCTGTATTATTCAAGTTTTTTTTTTTTTTTTTTAAAGACATCTAGCGAAAATTTGTGGCATTTCCCACACATAATAGCACAAGCATATTATGCAGTTCTGTACAAAGTTCACTGTTCACATTAACCTCTACCCCAGTGGTGCTGACAATCTATGTCCCTATCATACCCACAAGCATGCTCTTCCTGTAGGCGTTCCACCACAAGAAATTATACACCGGTTATAAATGGCCAGCAGAAAAGTTTGTGGACAGTATTTCACAAATGGAGGTGGTCAGGTTTTGTAATGCACTTCCAACAAACATGGAAAAATATCTTTCAGAGGACAACAGAAAAAAAAAAAAAAAAAAAAAGAAAGGTTTCAGAAAGGTTGGGTTTGTGCTCCCATTCTGCATAGGAAACCAGGCCATTAAACCTGGTACGCAGTTTTTCCAACAGGTAGCAAAAAGCGTACTACCCCCTTACACAGGTACCCTTCCTAAACCAATCCTTACACAATAGACTTAACACAGGGATGAGTCCAGTGGCTGTACCTTTAATTTTGGGGGGGGGGTTATCATCTTCATTGGCATCACAAGGGATGATCATCATGTGATAGGGTTGTTTATAGTCGTTTCTAGGCAATTTTCTTCAAGCGCTTCTAGACGCAAACGCGGCATATAAACGCGGCTAAACGGCTGTTTTTAGACGCCGGTTTCTAACCGTCAAGGTGAATCGTTCAGGAGAGGTTGAACAACATTCCATGTACATGAAGCCTTAATAGACCAATATCAGCACAAGGGGCATAAATTCTAGTCATGTAGGATGTGTCCCTTGTGCTGATGACTCTCTATTAGGTGAAATCCTCCTCTTCTCTTATAGACTTCAGGTCCACTTTAAGACAGAGGAGTTATCCGACAGGGAAGATTTATAAAATGTTAATTGCACCCAAACAGTTACCCTGAAAAATCGACATTACATTTCGATTTGCTGCCGAAAGATAATACAAGCGGTCCCCGGGTTACAAGCAAGATAGGGGGTCTGTAGGTTTGTTCTTAAAGAGGAGTTCCACCCAGGGGGTCCATTTAAAAAAAAAAAATTAAAAGTCAGCAGCTACTGACTTTTAATTGGACACTTACCTGTCCCTGGGTCCAGCGATGCGGGGGATCGAAGCCCCGCTCGTCCCCCCCCACCCCCCTTCGCTCGTCGGCATTTCAACTGTGGGCGCCGGGCTGTGGCTTCACAGCCTGGCACCCACTGTGCGTGCGCGGGCGGCGCCGCGCGCCATGATTGGCCGCTCAATCACCTGGGACCTGTAATGGGTCCCAG
The DNA here is from genome assembly GCF_042186555.1 of Aquarana catesbeiana. NCBI lineage: Eukaryota > Metazoa > Chordata > Amphibia > Anura > Ranidae > Aquarana > Aquarana catesbeiana. Next base: position 38,021,207 of record NC_133330.1, read on the forward strand.
ATGATTGACAGGAGGGAGGGAGCAGAGCTGAGCCCTTCCTGTGCCGAGGGGGAAGTGATGTCACCAGCCCAGGCAAAGGAAGAGGCAGACTACGAGGGACCACCTAGCAACAGGCATTTAGAGGCAAGTAAAAAAAAAAAAAAAAAAATATTCAAATGTTTTTTTGTTTTTTAGAATTTTTCAGGTAATTTTGTTTTTTTGGGTGGAACCCCACTTTAAGTTGAATCTGTTAGTAATTCGGAACAGGTACATTTAATTTATTTTTAAGTGTAGCTCCAGCCAAAAAAAAAAAAAACGATGTTTAAGCTAATTGGGTAGCATAGAGAAGAGTTATCACCCCTGTAACATTTGTTTTGTCTGTGCCCCGTTCAGAAGATTGCACCTCAATTTCGGTCCCAATGACAATTGAATTTTGTAAATTTTGGGCTATTGTGGAAACAAGCCTTGGTGATAAAGCTTCAGTGGAGACTCCTTTTCCCCATAATAACTCTTACAGGAGTGAATTTCCCTTCCTAGGGGTAGATTTCCTCTCACTTCCTGCTGTCTCCCTTCCTTTGTAAGTAGGAGTCATTTGTAAGTCAGATGTTTGTAACTAGGGGACCGCCTGTAGTGCACTCTCTGTGCCTAAGCACCCTGTTCTGTAACCCAAGGCTGAATGTCATTCTTGAGATCCTGTCCCTAGAGAATGTGACAGTGACCAGATTGTTAGAAAATGCCGTGAGAACGTTTACCTGCTTTCTGTGCGTCATTACCTCCCTGGATTTGACAAACGCTTAAAAATTAAGCTGCAAGAAAGCCATGTCTCACTCCTCTAGCTGGGGATGGAGACACTTGCAGATGCACTGCACTGCCTGCATGTGTCCTCTAAAGCGATCCAGTCGCTGGCAAAGTTCTCACCAGGAAAAGGATCAGTAATTGGTTGCAAGTGCGACATTGGCAGTATAGCTGTAGTGTGAGATCATCTAAGGCAGTGGTCTCCAAACTGCGGCCCTTTGCTTACTTTTATCTGGCCCTTGGAGTACTAATTGCTCTCACTGACACCATTTCTTTTGCTGACATCAACAGTGGGGCACTATTCCTCTCATTGACACCAAAAGGGCCACTATTCCTCACACTACCACCAATTATGGGCCACTATTCCTCACACTACCACCAATTATGGGCCACTATTCCTCACAATCCCACCAATTGTGGGCCACTATTCCTCACACCAGTGTTTCTCAACTCCAGTCCTCAAGGCGCCCCAACAGGTCATGTTTTCAGGCTTCCCATTATTGTGCACAGGTGATTTGATCAGTTTCACTGCCCTAGTAATCACCACAGCTGTTTCAGAGGGAAATCCTAAAAACATGACCTGTTGCGGCGCCTTGAGGACTGGACTTGAGAAACACTGCCTCACACTACCACCAATTATGGGCCACTATTCCTCACACTTCCACCAATTATGGACCACTATTCCCCACACTACCACCAATTATGGGCCACTATTCCTCACACTACCACCAATTATGGGGCACTATTCCCCACACTACCACCAATTATGGGCCACTATTCCTCAAACTACCACCAATTATGGGGCACTATTCCCCACACTACCACCAATTGTGGACCACTATTCCCCACACTACCACCAATTGTGGACCACTATTCCCCACACTACCACCAATTGTGGACCACTATTCCCCACACTACCACCAATTATGGGCCACTATTCCTCACACTACCACCAATTATGGGGCACTATTCCCCACACTTCCACCAATTATGGGCCACTATTCCTCAAACTACCACCAATTATGGGGCACTATTCCCCACACTACCACCAATTATGGGGCACTATTCCCCACACTACCACCAATTATGGGGCACTATTCCCCACACTACCACCAATTATGGGGCACTATTCCCCACACTACCAATTATGGGGCTCTATTCCCTAGCCTACAGATGTTAAATAATATTCTTACTCCCACTGACCACTAAGCCTGGGACATTTTCTAACCCAAATGGCCACAGTCTGGCCCCACTAAAGTTTGAGGGACAGTAAACTGGCCCTTTGTTTAGAAAGTTTGGAGACCCCTGATCCAAGGCACTGATGTGATATTTGATAATGTCAGTTCTGTGCTGCTAACAGTCCTCTTCTTGCTGGGGAAGTTGTTCCCGAGGACCTACAAGGATCTCCCCTTCTTCGGATTCATTTCTCATAGGAATCTGTTCTTGTCATCTCTCCTATTTTTTTGATCACTTAGTCACCAGTGTCATCAAATAGGCCACAGTTACACAAGGAAGCAATGCCCTGCTCCTCTACACAAATGATAACCACATCACAGAGACAGTACAAAACAGGGCATGACCAGAGATATAGTCTATATATAAAATTCAATATTTAGTATATTAACATTTATGATACACACGATTAGTTCAGGGAGCCTATAGGCAGTACTGGAACTGGTGCCTCCTGTGGACAACCGCACAGATCCTTTTAAAATCAGAAAAATAAACTGGCTTAAATTCATTATAGTTTCCCCTTTAATCTACCTATCTATACATGCATAAAAAAATTACACTGCAACAGCAATACCTAAGAGACCTAGGTAGGCATATCGCATCATATTCTGAGATGCAGCACTGCAAAAGTATGGTATACTCTAGGGCCTGAATATGTCACATGTGTTCTATCTATAGAGATTTTGATTCATTAAATTCCATTTTTATTGTTTAAGGAGGGGATATTTTTAGGCAAATGACAATTTTACAACAGGGATTTGCGGCTGCATGCTCAAATTACTACCCAGACTGCTGTGAAAAAAACGAGGCCTATATAATCAGTCTAGAAATATGGTAGGAAGGTACCAGGCTTTATCCTCTGCCCACGTACACATAGGCTTTTAGCAGAGTTACGGATCTGCCACGTTCAGGTGAGGTTAAACCTCCCTCTCCTGAATGCAGAAGAATCACTTTCAGGATAGCAATGTTTTGACCACAGAAAAAAAAAAAAAAAAAAACGCAAAATGCATTTTTGCAGCATTTTCCTTTTTATGCAGCCAGGGTAGGCTAGTGTACATGTAGCCTTAGGCAACCCATCAAGAGAAAAAAAACAAACAAAACAAAAAACAAAAACAAAGGCTGCTGTTGCTGACCTGTTTTTGAAACTGCTAGATGCCAGGCTGTCTTGATGTTCCTCTGGCTTTAATAAACTCACTGACCCAGAACAAGTATGCATTCCAGCTCCCATTCAGTGACTCCATAAGTATTTAGGCAGGAAGTCTGCAAGCGACAGGCAACTAATCTCATGACAAGTTTCAGGTAAGCTGGCCATAGACTGAAATTTGGCCAATTCGGGAGGGACCAGCAGAATTTCCATGAGTGTGTGGCTGTCCTAGAGATGTGAAGGCCCGGAAAATTAAAAAAAAAAAAAAAAAAAAAAAAAAAAGAAGAGTAGCTGCAGAAGCAGAGACGGATACTGACAATTTCAGCTCAGAAAATGACTCTGATTAAATGTCCATTGAAACTTAGTTCCACTCTCTTAACACTTCCCCCATCTTCAATTCTTTTTATGAGAATGGGGTTTTTTATTTTTATTTAATACTGTGCAGAGGAAATATGAAAAATTGTTAATTTTGGTTTTGAAAATTGTTTTGTGGAGGCTTTTTGGCTGTTCCACATAAACTAGTAAGCAGTTCAAGAGATTTTTGCTCCCATTGCTACAAATAAATATTATAAAAAAAGTAAATTCTGTTTGTGATAATTGTTTGGCTACACTATATTTTTAATATGCTAGTTGTGATAATTTTATGCCAAGTCAAATTGTCCATAGTCATATTTTATGTTCCTAAAGTAACAGAATGACTTTCAATCTTAAAAAGACAAAAAAGTGCTAATTTAGCATTTTTTTCAATTTTTCTGAAAATTTCAGTTTTTCCCCCCCAAAAAAAGGGGGGGGGGACGTTTTTTTTTTTTTTCCCAAGCTTCAAAATTTCCGGAAATTTTACATCTCTAGGTTGTCCCTGCTCAACAGAAGTCATTCAATCAGCTTCCGCAGAATGAGAGTGTGTTGGACCAGTGTTTGGGGGGGGGGGGGGGGGGGGGATGAGGAATCTGTTCAGGCTGAATGAGAAAACAGCTAAAGTCAGGTTTAGAGGAAGGACTCATCCACCGACTTCTCTCAGATACCCCAGAAAAGGGCAGCTTTCTTGCTGCATTCTTAAATTTGCAGAAGAAAAAAGTAGCAGGTTTTTGGTTTTGTCAAAATCCTCCCTTCTGTTTGGTCACATCAATCCAACTGCCAGAACAATGTTATTTTGATTGACGGAACTGCTTTTTTTTTTTATTTATTTATTTTTTTTATAGACCCAATTTGCCCAACACGTTGCGCCTCCAACATGACAAGCAAAATTTGTAACCAGAGCAGGAATAAAAAAAATAAAAATCCACTCGGAGAAAGAGGAACATGTTCTAAATCAGCAGGACGCACATTTGTTATGTTGCAACTATCAATCTATAAACCGGTTTGCCCACAGGAATCTAGGCCTCATTGTTTAGATATTTTGTGATAAACTTGGGCTTGAAAAAAAAAAAAAAAAAAAAATGGTCACGTCCAAACATGTTATAATTGAAGCAGAGTTTCTGAACGTAATTGCTTTGACTAAGTAAGCCATGGACCAAGGTGAGGGGTGTAAGAGTTACACAATCCATAATTATCGGAAGGAATCTGACCCTCCTTTAAAACTCCAAGTATAACTAAACGGTCACACTAATGCCCCGTACACACGGTTGGAATTTCCGATGGAAAATGTTCGATGGGAGCTTGTTGTTGTAAATTCCAACCGTGTGTAGGCTATATCGGACCTTTTCCATCGGAATTTCCGTCACACAAAATTTGAGATCTCGATCTCAAATTTTCTTGACAACAAAATCCGTTGTCGTAAATTCCAATCATGTGTACACAATTCCAACGCAAAGTTCCACGCATGCTCGGAATCAAGCAGAAGAGCCGCACTGGCTATTGAACTTCATTTTTCTCGGCTCGTCGTACGTGTTGTACGTCACCGCGTTCTTGACGTTCAGAATTTACGACAAGATTTGTGTGACCATGTGTATGCAAGACAAGTTTGAACCAACATCCGTCGGAAAAAAATCCATGGATTTTGTTGTCGGAATGTCCGATCAATGTCCGATCGTGTGTACGGGGCATAAGAGTTAGAACCACCGTCAGGTTCTTATTGTTTTGTCTCCATGTTAGGGAAATATATTCTCTAATAATTTGGATCACCAATGTCACCCCGAATAAAAGGGTAAATCCCGACACTGTTGACCTTTGGAGCACTGCTTGGCCGTGACGCCGGAGAGGCCCAGTGAGAGTCGCATTAAAAGCGGTTGTCCTGTCATCTGTTCAAAGATTAAAAAGTCAGCAGCCACAAAAACTGTAGCTGCTGACTTTTAAATAGGACACACACCTGCCCCAGGATCCAGCGATGTCCTCACCCAGCCGGTTTCTTCATCAGGCTTCGGTCCCTGGCGGCAGCATACTAACTGCTAGTGGCTTCACAGCGGGCTGCTCACTGTGCGAGCCGTGCCATCTGATTGGTCCCGCAGCTTTCTGGGACCTGTCACATGTCCTAGAAGGGCTGTAGGGGGAAGGAGAGGGAGTGGGTGACGTTCTGAAAAGATTCTAAACCTCAAACAAAAACTTGTACGTCCAAGAAGAGATGAGCTCAGGCCTGTTCCGATCCTAGTCTGAAATCCACCTGAGCTATCAAGTCAGGAAGCAGTCACTGCACATAGCCATACCTAAGACCAGGGGTCTTCAAACTACAGCCCTCCAGTTGTTCAGGAACTACAATTCCCATCATGCCTAGTCATGTCTGTGAATGTCTGAGCTTTACAATGCCTCATGGGATGTGTAGTTCTGCAACAGCTGGAGGGCCGTAGTTTGAGGAACCCTGCCTAAGACAGACCATAGATGTTGCGATTTTCCTTCCTGCAACACTAGCTGTGTTAATGGGGGGAACCCCACCCACAGAGCTATTGGTGTTTTCCCAGCAGGGACGGCTCCCCGTGCCCACTTAACTTTGTCAGGAGAACACCGTGATTATTGCTAGCAATTGTGCGCAAAAATCTGACATACTGGTTTGTACCAAAGTCGATTGATGAATCAACTTTGGTGCACTCAGCCTGCCCATAGATGGTTTGAATCTCAGCGGGTCCCTGCTGAACTGGGCGAGATTCAAACCATAAAAACAAAAATTCTGCGCTGGGGAAGATTTTGAACAAAAAAGCAGCCTACACCAAAATACCAAATTAGTGTATAAATAAAATAGTGTGGCGCTAAATACATGATCGAAAATATATAGTGAAATAAATGCAAAATAACATTTCATAAAAAATACACTACCATAAAAAAATTGGTGTGTTGAAAAAAAAAAAACACTCAAATCCTATAAACAAATAAGATTCAATCCCTCTTGTGGCTGGCTTAAGTGGCCTTGGCATTCCATGCTCCGCATGTGTACAAAGGGTGTGTATGTGTGTGGCTGCAGAGCTGGGAATGCCTTGGCCGCTTATGATTGGCTCTTTATGGTGAGCGTGCTGGCTGGATAGTTCAGGTGGGTTCAGACTAGTATTCGAACAGGCCTGAGCTCATCTCTGCTTCCAAGTCTCCCTGGCCTCCCACAATGAAGCATTTGGACTCAGAGAAGCTCCAAGCACGTTCACGGGAAGTAGGAATTCTGCATAGACCTGTGCAAGTATGGACATTTTGCATTATGTAGCGTGTGCTCTAGTGAGAGGAGAGCAAGGTAAAGTTAAGAGCATATACTTCATGGTGCCTACTATGCACTGGCAGGCTTATGCTGACCATATACTATACGAAAAATCTGCCTAAATTCGGTCATTTGGCCAGTTCGTTCTTCGGCCAGTTAATGGGCACAAAACCGCTGGGACGTTTTTTTAAGCCAAAAAACGAAGGACAAGTTTGGAAATTTTCTGCCGAACTAACGATAAATTGAAAGGTTAATGTGCTTCCCGTCCAAACTTTTTGCACTAGGTATATGTAAAAAGAAAAAACAAAAAAATTGATTCATTTATGTCCACTGAACGATTTATCGGTCACTACATGATGGCACTACCGTTTGCTCTCACGGCCGAAAGTTCGTTTTTTCGAAAATGGGTTCGGTCGATTCTTTGTATAGTGTCCAGCATTAGATTTTAGATTTCTCTCTACTCCCCTCACCAAAGGACCACTTTAATATGGAGAACACAGCGATTAGCCATACAGACATCTACCTGGCCCTATAATGTCTCACGCACCTCACCCAGTATAAATAGAGCATATGTGACTAAAATGATCCTCTCAAGACTGACATACAAAAAAGGAAAGAAGAAAAAAATTAATCAAAGATTCCAGAGTTTTGCACTGGGTCAGACTGTTTGTCCTCCCCATCAGAAGATTGACATTACCCCAATACTTGCATATACAAATGCAGGTGTTATCCAAAGCAACCGGATTGTAGCCCTTAATTTTCCCAGAGCAAGTTAGAAAAAGAAAAGCCAGCATGTGACTGGCTGCTATGAGCCGAATCACGTTCTCGGGTTATATTAACATTTAGTAAAGAGAGCAGTTTCTACATTTGCCTTTAGTGCTCCAAACAAGAGTTTCTTCTACAAACATTGTACTATCAGGAGCAGAAGACTCAAGCTAAGCCATTTTCACTGTGTCATTTCCTTTCAGATAAGAAATAGATGTGGGATTGTGTTTGGAGACGCTGATGTCATAACTAGGACAATGTTCATGTCTGAAGTAAGGAAATGCTTTTGATCAGGGAATGCTGAAAGCTTAGCAGAAACAATGTGCAGGACAGAAGCCTTGCTCTACGCCAAAAACAGAACAAGCTACAGCACGCCCGAGTATTCCTGAGATATTTCCAACCACTGGGAACCAGGCGCATGTGCTACCGATTGTTCAAAAGGTGCTCATGGTTTGTGTACGCCGACAAAGGGATTGCATATTACACATAGTAACAAGATGAAAGTGTCACCACCTGGCAGTCGATTCTCTTCAAGCAGGCTCTATGGTGAACTTTACAATATTATCTGTCTGCTAGAAAAGCTACATTTAAAGCGCAACTCCAGTCAAGTACAGTTATTACACAACCAGAATCAGTTTTTCCTGCCAAATTGATATTTAAAGTGATGCACACACTTTTTTTTTTTACCCACTGCTGCTGTTCCATATGACTGTATAGCTTAATAGCTCCTGGGCCTAAAACTCCAGACTTTGTAACTATAGTGCTAGATTAGAGAGGAAATCATGGACACCACTCATAGATGGTGTCCAAAAACATACATGTGTTTTTATTGGTGATGGAGGGGCACGCTTTAATCTCTATAAATATATAATGCCAACATTATTTGAATTTCTCCGGAACCTGCCCAAAGCCCCGTACACACGGAAAGAAAGCAAGGAGACAATTGCCGGTACAAAAAATACCAGCTGACATTCTGCCCAATTGTATGTCGGTCAGCCAACAGACTCCCGATCAGCGCTCTCAGCCAATGGCAGAATGGAGTGTTCTGGCGAGGGGGGGGGGGCGCTGGGGATATCCCCCTTCAGAACACAACAGCTCGGGGGGGAACCATTGGACCAACCTCACATGGAAGAATGGTCAAACATTCCCATAGACACACTCCTAAACCTTGTGGACAGCCTTCCCAGAAGAGTTGAAGCGGTTATAGCTGCAAAGGGTGGGCCAACTCAATATTGAACCCTACGGACTAAGACTGGGATGCCATTAAAGTTCATGTGCGTGTAAAGGCAGGCGTCCCAATACTTTTGGTAATATAGTGTATGTAGGATTCATTCCTTTCTTCCAAAGGAGCATTAAAGAGGAACGGAGTTCCAAAGAACTATTGCTGTGCAATTTAGGTGTGGGATCTCCTTTTATAAGCATCCCTAAGTTTTAAACTTCTATTAAATCTTTCAACAATCATACAGCATTATACTCATAATTTTCTTCCACACTCAGAATGCTGTAATAAACATTTGTTAAAAAGGGAAAGCAGACAAGTGTTTACTTTTGAAATCTAAAAAAAAAAAAATCACTCTAAAAACGCTTCCTTCTATTCAGAAGGGATTGTGAACATGGACATTTCATTTAGCTACTATATTTGGGGCCATTGAGCCACAACAGAAAATATCAGCCTCCACCAACAAGGATTGTGCCATACCAGAATGCCACATTCGTCAGTGGCGCCTTTGTAAATATTAAGCCGAATACCAATGACTCTGCTGCATTGTGTCCAGGAATAAACTGTCCATGTGATACATGCAAGCCCATAGAACTACCACATGCCTGACTGTGCAACTGGATAGCTTGACCTGATAAGGGACTTGGTTGTTGGTTTATCAGCCTTAGGAACTGGTAACGTGAAAGTAGCTGCCAATCTCAAAGAGTTACGAAAATTGCAACTGGACGACGGACAGGGCCACCATTGACGGACAGGGCCACCATTGACGGACAGGGCCACCATTGACGGACAGGGCCACCATTGACGGACAGGGCCACCATTGACGGACAGGGCCACCATTGACGGACAGGGCCACCATTGACGGACAGGGCCACCATTGACGGACAGGGCCACCATTGACGGACAGGGCCACCATTGACGGACAGGGCCACCATTGACGGACAGGGCCACCATTGACGGACAGGGCCACCATTGACGGACAGGCTCTTGTGATGTTAACTCTAGGACAGCTGTCACAGTGGCGGGGACCATTTACTTTAAAAACTATGAAAAGGGGGGGGGCCCTGGCTCCCCAATCAACATTTATACAGCAAAAAGTTAAACACTTCATGTGTTGGTATGGCTATTTTAGTTATTTTTACAGCACAAACATTAGGAATAGTACATTAGAGTTATCGCATATTTTTAGAAGCTAGGTTTCCCCTATTCATATGTGAATTAACTCATTTGGTTCATGAACCTCATGCAACAGGAAGGGATGTTGACAGGAAGTTGGGGGAAGGAACAAAGGACCTGAACACGGCCATGTGCTAGAAAGAAAGGAACTGGTAGTTTTTGGTAAGGCAATATGAAGCCAGGAGCAGTCTGGAGAGATCCTGGATCAAAAGGAGGACAACTCCAACAAGAAGAACCAACTGATTGGTGAATACCTATCACATACATTGTCCATGCTCATTTGCCAAAAAGGATCGATAACTTGTGCATTTGTATATGGTTTACATATTTTGTGACAATTTGTATGGGGTGCATTGTTTTCCTAAAAATTGTATGTAGTTTGATAGCAGTTTTGTGTAGTAAAGCATATGAATACACCAGAGGTTTTTAGTTCAATCTTATTCTATTAGAAAGGATATCATAACATATACATGAGGTTACATATCATCCAATATTAATGATAACATTGCATATTTATTGCATCTACTAGATATAGCTTTGCCATGCTCGAATGATTAATTCTGAATGTTGACGTTCAAGTATGACCATATCTTAACCTATAGCTCAATAGAAATTAGCGAACATCGCCATCTACTGTATGGGCGGACTACACTTCAGTAGTAACATACCAAATTGTATTATAGGTGGTCGATCAAAGATGTGCGACAAAAAATATGCTGTAGGGAATCGCATAATTTCTGTGTGTCGAGACAAAAATTGTTGAGGCGGTTGCGAACAGCTCACACACATGTCGAGAGGATTTGAGGAAAGGAAAAAAGAAAGATGGCTGTATAGCAGAGAAGATATGAGTATAAGGCACTCCATCTAGGCTATTCCGCGATGGGAACAGAGTCTCGGCCCACGAGATGAACCCTTCGGACCGAAAGAGGTTTTTACTATTTACTTAAAGCGGAGGTTCACACAAAAATTGAACCTCTGCTTTTTGCAACCCTCCCCCCATCCGGTGTCACATTTGGCACCTTTCAGGGGGGAGGGGGGGGTGCAGATACCCAATACAGGTATTTGCACCCACTTCCAGGCGTAGACTCAGACGGGAGTCTACGCCACTTCCCGTCCCCCCACGCTGTCTGATGGGACACACACGGGTCCCAGAGGCAGCAGGGACCGTTCTGATTGCGCAGCGCGACTTGCGCATGCACAGTAGGGAACCGGGAAGTGAAGCCGCAAGACTTCATTTCCCGATTCCCTTACAGAAGATGGCAGCGCCCGAGCGACGGTTCGGCCTCGGGTGCCGACATCGCAGGACCCCGAGACAGGCAAAGTGTCCATATTTTAAAAGTCAGCAGCCGCAGTATTTGTAGCTGACATTTCATTTTTTTTTCGCGGGACTCCCTCTTAAAGAGTGAATTTACACTGGGGCATCGGCGGTAAAGCTCCACTATTTTTAGTGGCGCTATTCAGCTGCTAGCGGGGCATTTTTAACCCCCGCTAGCGGACGAAAAAGGGTCAAAACAGCCAGTAAAGCGCCGCTCCAGCGGCGCTGCCCATTGATTTCAATGGGCAGGGGCGCTTTAGGAGCGGTGTAAACACCGCTCCTACGGTGCTGCTGGCCGGACTTTTACCGTCCTGCAAGCGCAACGCTCCAGTGTGAAAGCCCTTGGGTTTTCACACTGGAGTGAGAGGAAAGGCGCTATTTTTAATCCTATAGCGCCTGTAAAGCGCCTCAGTGTGAAAGCAGCCTTAGTGAAACCTGTCATATCTTCCCAACACAACAGAACTATTAGTAGTACTGCAGTGTCCACTGCCCATATGGGGTTAAGCGAAAACGTGCAGCTTTCTTTGGCACACACGAGCATTCCCCAACATCGTGGGCACGCTGTTTATTTCACCTTGAAATGGTAAGGACCCGCTACATAACTTTTAGCCAGTATGTATTATATTTCAGACAAAGGTATCTGGAAACTTTGCCCACAGCACCCATAATTCTGGAGGGTAACCATGATCTCCATTTTGTGGTTTCAGAGCGGTACGTAAAAGAAATTTTCATTGGCTGCACAACACCAACAGTCCAGCTTTAAAGACACTGATAAAGAAACTCCAGTGTATTAAAAAGCAGAAGAGAAACCAGCTATGATTGAACACAGGAGGGCCGCCTACTGTATCAAAATAATAGAAGCCTAGCTTTTGCTGGCTTAAATAAAAATCGGAGTCACAGATCCAAAGCAAGGCAAGTGGAGGCAGAATTTCCAATGAGCATATTTGTTCTGGGTCAATGAGTGAAAACATTCAAGGCAGAGGATGGCAGAGACCGAGCATTTTCATAAGGAGATTAGCAAAGGCAGTATATTCCATGACTCCGTACAGGTCTACGTGAAGCGAGCAAAGATTTACAGACACTTGTAGTTCCCGTGTGATGCAATGTCACAAGGTTACACGGTTGACTACAGACAACTCCAGACCACGAGCTGTCAAGGAGCTTTGAAGAATATGCCATCCCAGCATTTCATATTCCCGATATGTCCACGCTGTACTATGTACTTGTATTACAAAAAAAAAAAAAAAAGTATTCTGTTCTCCTTGCATTGCTTCCTTTGTGTGGAATCCCTGGTGATCCTGCTAGTCCCTCTGCTTTCCTATTAAAAACTGACCACACTAGGCCAGAGAGCACAACACGGACAGTTCTCTAGCTGTGCTGGGAACCAAACCTGCTCTCTAATGATCTGACTGATGCGCGCCCCCCCCCCCACCACCACCACACACATACACAAAGCCATTCAAGACCAATGTGCTGCTGTTTCACTTCCTCCAGCTCACTGAGTTCATTAGGCAGCTGAGAACAGAGGGAATGTGATGTGAAAAGGTAAGGAAAAAAAAAAGTGTTTACATTTTTTTTTTTTTTCATATTTATACAGAAATGTTTTGCTATTCATTACTATTTTACACTGAATGGGATGCTTATGAAGGTGACGGTTTATATATACTTTTAATTCCCAACATACCCAGTTACTGGAACAAGGTTAAAGTGGTTGTATACACACAAAAAAAGGCAACCCCCCCCCTGCAAGACAAAGGCATAATGAGCTAGTATGCACCGCATACTAGCTCATTATGAAATACTTACCTTAGAAAGAAGCGCCTGCATCACCTCCCAGTCACCGCTGAAAGAGCCGACATGTTGCCACAGCGATTTTTCCGGGTTCGCGGCTTCCGGCGCTGTGAGTGGCCGGAGCCGCGATGACACCACTCCTGTGCGGGAGTCCTCTTTCCGGCAAGGAGCTCTGATTTTCTGGCAGGGTCCGCCGGACCTTCAGAGCGCATGCGCCGCTGACGTCAGCGGCTGCATGCAAGGTGAATATCTCCTAAACCAGGGATATGTAATTAGCGGACCTCCAGCTGTTGCAAAACTACAAGTCCCATTATGCCTCTGGGTGTCAGGCTTGTGGCTGTCAGTGTCTTGCTATGCCTCATGGGACTTGTAGTTCTGCAACAGCTGGAGGTCCGCTAATTACATATCCCTGCCCTAAACCATAGAGGTTTAGGAGATATTCATTTTACCTACAGGTAAGCCTTATTATAGGATTACCTGTAGGTAAAAATACCCTACAGGGGTATACAACCGCTTTAAGGAAAAAAAAAAAAAAAGTAGGAAAAGCAAAAAAAGAAAAAAGAAAAAAAAAAAAAGTTGTTAAAACACATGCATCAGAAATACTTGGTTCTGAAGAAACATGTATCCCTGAAGAAGACAGCTGCACAATTTAAAATAAATTAAAAACCATCTGTTATTTCATACAAAAATCCTAATTTTCTGGTTATAAATGTAGCAGTTTTGGAAAGTCTCATAAACTAGGTTTTAATAGCCTTTTAGATTTAGAGCCTGGAGATGGACATGCAATCTGCGTGTAGCAGAGGAATTCCATTTTCCATCTCATGGTCTGCATCAATACTCCAGTGAAAGCAGCTCATCGATTCATTGAAAATCAATGTCATCACTCAAGCATGACTGATGGTCACTATTTCCATATGAATCCATAAGCCTCGTTCAGGAATCCTGTTTTGCACGAGGAAAACGGCCAGATGCCTCCACCAGAGTGACAAGGCAAAGTAAAAGCAACAAAAGAAAATGCTTGAAGAACTCAGGCATAGAAAAGCAAGCCATTGTTTTAAACCAAGAAGCGGATTAGACCACAAAAAAACATCATGAGTGGATGCAAAGTCAAGAAACCAGTCATCCAGGCCAGAACAAGAGATGGACACCATCTATAAAAAAGGAACAAAAAATACCTTTAGGGCTAGTGTACTCTAGCATTGCTCTCTGAAGAGGGATCTGTGTTCGGAGTGCTCTTCAGAGAGCATTTGACAGGTGCTGAGAAGGCATGGTTTCACCTCCTCACCGCTTGCTTAAACCCAGCACGTCGCAATTGCGGGGCAACCTCATTCAGCTGAATGGGTCAGGACCAGTGGGCAGTACAGGTCGCGGCATATGTACTCCCCCCTCCACTGCCTTAGGGGGACCAGTTGGGGGGAGGGGGGGTCAGTAAAATGCAACTCAGTGCCCACCCCACCTACACAACTGTAAATGAGACCTAAAAGAATTTTCTTGCTAAACTGGTCAGCAGAAGAACAGAAGGAGGACATAATCTGAAGCAAAACCAAACAGAAAAAAAACAAAAAAAAAAAAAACACACAAAACAAAGGCTGGACAACTGCAGGCCTGACTCACTGAAATAGTTACCGGTAAAAAATTCTAAAATTGTCCTCTAGGCCAGCACATAAGAGGATAAGCGAGAGTTTACCACATTAGGGGGGGGGGGGGGACAAAAACCTGGAGAACTCTCCTCCAAAAGGGCTGACCATAAAGAGGATAGATGGCGCTGGATAAATCAAGCGAACACGGTGATATATAACAAACACCTAAAGAAAAAAAAGTCTAAACAGTATTGGACAACTTGGCATATACAACCAAAATACACATAACCTCCATATGAAAGCCACCAAGAACTGACTCAACAATTAAATATACAAACAGAAGGACCAAACCATAGTGAGAACTTGGACAACCAAGGACATACAAAGACCACCAAAGTCTGTAGTAAGAGGGTAATAGGGTAGGGGTCAAACGGTTCAACCTGTTCGGAACGGCACACAAATGCGCAAGGGAAAGGCCGCGGCTTCGGCCTAGCTCCAGAGCGGCGGCCATCTTGGTACACCCGGCAGCGGCGGTGTGCGCTGACGTCATCACCCCTCAACTTGTGGATCTGATCTGGCCGGCTTGGCGGCTTTTATTCTGTAAGGTAAGACTAAACACTAGTCTTCGTTCCTAATTCCTATACTCATACTGTATATACAGTGGGGGGGGGGGATGACGTGGATATTACAACAGTGGGGGGGGATGACGTGGATATTACAACAGTGGGGGGGATGACGTGGATATTACAACAGTGGGGGGGGATGACGTGGATATTACAACAGTGGGGGGGATGACGTGGATATTACAACAGTGGGGGGGGGGGATGACGTGGATATTACAACAGTGGGGGGGGGGGGATGACGTGGATATTACAACAGTGGGGGGGGGGGGGATGACGTGGATATTACAACAGTGGGGGGGGGGGGGATGACGTGGATATTACAACAGTGGGGGGGGGATGACGTGGATATTACAACAGTGGGGGGGGATGACGTGGATATTACAACAGTGGGGGGGATGACGTGGATATTACAACAGTGGGGGGGGATGACGTGGATATTACAACAGTGGGGGGGGATGACGTGGATATTACAACAGTGGGGGGGGGATGACGTGGGTATTACAACAGTGGGGGGGGGGGATGACGTGGATATTACAACAGTGGGGGGGGGGGTGACGTGGATATTACAACAGTGGGGGGGGATGACGTGGATATTACAACAGTGGGGGGGGGATGACGTGGATATTACAACAGTGGGGGGGGGTGACGTGGATATTACAACAGTGGGGGGAGGGTGACGTGGATATTACAACAGTGGGGGGGGGTGACGTGGATATTACAACAGTGGGGGGGGGGATGACGTGGATATTACAACAGTGGGGGGGATGACGTGGATATTACAACAGTGGGGGAGATGACGTGGATATTACAACAGTGGGGGAGATGACGTGGATATTACAACAGTGGGGGAGATGACGTGGATATTACAACAGTGGGGGAGATGACGTGGATATTACAACAGTGGGGGAGATGACGTGGATATTACAACAGTGGGGGAGATGACGTGGATATTACAACAGTGGGGGAGATGACGTGGATATTACAACAGTGGGGGAGATTGTGGATATTACAGCAGTGGGGGAGATTGTGGATATTACAGCAGTGGGGGAGATTGTGGATATTACAGCAGTGGGGGAGATTGTGGATATTACAGTGGGGGAGATTGTGGATATTACAGTGGGGGAGATTTTTTTTTGTTGATCCGAAAAAGATCCGAACCGTGACTCCTGATCCGAGGAACGATCCAAACCGTGAGTTTTTTGATCCGTTGCACCCCTAGTAATAGGAAGTTTAGTGAGCCGTCTATTTGGCTCTGAGCGATTTCTGAAGATCTACAAGAAGAAATCCCTTTACACTCACCGACCACTTTATTAGGTTCACCTGTTCAATTGCTTGGTAACACAAATTGCTAATTAGCCAATCACATAGAACGCATTTAAAGTGGTTGTAAACCCTTTACAACCACTTTATACTACAGGCAAGCCTACGAATAGGCTTACCTGTAGCTACATTGGACATCTCCTAAACCTGCACAGTTTAGGAGATATCCCCTGTATTTGCATGTGCCAACTTCATCGGCACATGCGCACTTAAGCAAACCGAAGCAATGGCAGTACGTGCTGTTACCGGTGGCTCCAGCGCACATGGGAGTGCGCACACGGGAGTGACGTCATCGTGGCTCCAGCCAAACAACGCCGGAGCCAAAATTCCCGGAAGTAACACACAACCCCCCCGGAGAGATGTCAGCCGCTGGAGCGGTGAACAAGGACCGCTGTGAGGGCTTCGATCTCTGTTAATTCATAATGAGCTCGTATGCTATGCAAATGAGCTCATTATGCTTTTGTCTTGCAGGTTTTTTGGGGTTTTTTTTTTGGGGGGGGGGGGGGTTTATAGGGTTTACAACCACTTTAAGCATCTCGACGTGGTGAAGACAACTTGCTGAAGTTCAAACTGAGCATCAGAATGGGGAAGAAAGGGAATTTAAAGGACCTTGAACGTGGCATGGTTGTTAGTGCCAGACGGGCTGGTCTGAATATTTCAAATACTGCTGATCTACTGGGATTTTCACACACAACCTTCTTTCGGGTTTTCAGAGAATGGTCCGAAAAAGAGAAAATATCCAGTGAGCAGCAGTTGTGTGGGCAGACTGGTTCGAGATGATAGAAAGGCAACAGTAACTCAAATAACCACTCGTAACAACGGTTCAAGCTGGTGGTGGTGTAATGATGTGGGGGGATATTTTCTTGGCACACTTTGGGCCCCTTAGTACCAATTGAGCATCGTTTAAATGCCCAGGCCTACCTGAGTATTGTTGCTGACCAGGTCCATCCCTTTATGGACTACAGTGTACTCATCTTCTGATGGCTCCTTCCAGTAGGATTGCTGGGGTGAGGTTTATTGTTGCTGGGGGAGTCTACTGTTGTGTGAAGGATCTATTGTCGCCGGGGCGATCGATTGGTGCTGGCTCCAGGGGATCCATTTTACTGCTTTTCTTATTAGATGAGAACAAATCTCATACAAATTATTTAGCAGTACAAAATGGCACTTGGGGCAGTACTGGGAGGTGGGTAGGGGGTGGAACCAAGGGACGGTACTCAAAGGAGGGTAGGGCGCTGAGACAAGGGGGGGGGGGGGGGGGGACTCAAAAGGGGAGGGGGGGGGGGTTCTTGCACCTATTCTCTGAGGAAAAGAAAGCCCTGCCAAAATCCCTTTGGAAATGTGTTTTCCAGCACCGGTAGCAGTAGGGAGTATAAGGGAGTATAGCGGTACTGCTACTCATGAGTCTTTGCAGTCATTGACCACGTTAGTAGCAGTCAGTAGTAGTATCACCTAAATGTAGATAAATGCCAAGAAAATCATGTTCTGAGGCCTCTACTGAATTGTCAATACATTGTCACCACATAAAATAGGCACAAGGATTGCAGTGTAAGTATGCAATCTGAACACCCTGCAATACTGCACAAGGAATACATAAAAGGTCATAACCCTTTGCAGCAACATAAAATACCATTTTACATAGGAAGTTGTGGAAGAGGTTTTACACTGTGGTAAGGGACAGATGTCACCAAAAGGTCATAGGTACAACACATCATGCAAAGGGTTTAGCCTAGGTACCCACAAATGTGGTGCAGGAAACGCAGAGATCCCTGTGCAGTTCCCACATACCAATGGCACTGTTTGCAATTCGCTGCAGGTTTCAATACAAAAAGGTAATGACACCACAATAGGGTTACCTGCACCGGATCACATGGTCCAAAACAACCATGAATTGGGGTTGCAGTGTCTCCCCAAAAAAGGTGCCTGTATTTTTTCCATTTCAAAATGAATAGGCTAAAAGCGCACTGCACTGAATCGCATGTGAATTGCACAGAAATGCCGTGAGATTCACATGCGAGTTATACTGCAAACCGAAGCTTAGTGCTGTATCATTACCTGCACAAAACAAATGCTGCAGTGTAAGCACAACACATAATCAATGTCTTAAACCTCTGCAGCAACACAAACTATCGCACCATCTTCATAGGAAGTTATGTGAGGTGTTTGAATTGTGGCACTAGATAAATTACACTACAAATAGCGCATAGGCACAACACATGCCATGGGTAGGGCTAAGTGCTGTAATATTTATGCAGACACAATGACTAACATAAAAGCCGTGCAGGAGACCCCTGCTGACAAACACTATGCTGCAACTGCCTGAACAGCGCAGCAATACTACAAAATAATTTTGCAGCCTGAGCTGTAAATAGATTATTCCTGAGATGATATCCAGCTATACAAGTACGCAAGAGCTCCATTATTTTAAATCACCTTATGACAATATCTTGCATTAAGCCCCCTGCTGCTGCATTACCAAACCTGAATACCATGGTTGAAAAACTGCAATATATTGTTTTTTCTTTTTTAATGACACATTATGAGGTCCAACCTCAAAACAGACTAATGTATTGTAAACTCAATTGTAAAAAAGGTCTGCCTAAAATCTCACATGGTATCAGACTGGAACAGGGTACTATTGGATATGTAAAGGTTCCTTAAAAAACAAAAAACAAAAACCATGTCATATTTACCTCCTCTGTGCAGTTGGATTTGCAGAGTGGCCCGGTCTGCATCTTCTGGGCGTTCTCAGTGGCGCTCCTGGCTCCTCCTCGAGTGCCCTGTTGGAGAGCCGCTCTCCCTCGGGGCACTCGTGCGGGTGCGCTCCCGTGTCCTGCTGCTGCGTCCATTGACACAGACAGCAGGACCCGGCCCCGGCCCCCGGCTGCACTGGCATCAATCTGTCCAATCAGGACCCGAGACACCGGCTTGAGCTGGTGTGCTCGTCCCAGTCACTAGAAAGATCGGGTTTGGGTAAGTTAAGGGGGGGGGGGGCTGCTGCATCACAGGAGGTTTTTAACCTTAATGCAGACAATGTTTACAACCCCTTTAAAGCGGATCTTTACTGCATCTGAACACCACAAACCAAAAATACTATTTAATTCATTTCTAACATTCAAAGCAAACTCATCCATCCATGTCTCAATGATTTCTTTTGTTAAAGTGGATATAAACCCGAATTTTTTATTTTTTTTTTTATGTCATAATGTAGAGTATAAGATTTCCTATCA
>NC_133330.1:38041483-38112283 GCF_042186555.1 Aquarana catesbeiana
GTCAAATCGATTCAAAATTGAAACAAATCGATTTTTTTTTTTTCACCGCCCTGGTCCTGAGGCATTGCAGGCATGAGTTTTAGGCGAGGCCGCGGCTTCGGCCAGATGCTGCAGACTAGGCCGAAGCCGCGGCCTCGCCTAAAAGCTCATGCCCGCAGCGCCTCAGGACCGGCACCTTTTCCAAAGAAAAAAAAAAAAAAAACTTGATTCGAATCGTGAATCGAGTTTAAGAGAATCGAAGATTTTTTCTTTAAAGAAAATATCCCAGCCCTACTACATAACTAAGCTCCATTTCATGCTGAATAAATTATTAATGTATCTTAAATAGAAAACTATCTTTGGCTTGATTTTTTACTCCAAAAGCATTTATTAAAATAAATTTGATTAAAAAAAAAAAAAATAATTGATTTATGGAAGTCATCCATCAGCTCTCCTATGAGATTGTTCAACATTGAAACTGACAGCACTGTATATTGCAATAGAGATGACCGGGAGATGCCACTCCCAACATCAGGAGACTACAAGAGAAATACATAAACATGTTTATTTTATTAAAAAGGTTTTTTTTTTTTTTTTTTTTTTTTTTTAACATATCTGCCTGTAGTTCAACATTAAAGCGAGTGGGGGTTGGGTTGTAGGGCTACATGTACATACATAGGCAGCAGCAGCACTTGTGTGAAAACACTGTTGTATGTTCCTCCAGTTTTATGGCTCTGCCTCCCATCCATGGGAGATAATAAATTATCAGGGGAATGCAACCCAGAGATGCTACATTCCATGTTCAACGTGGCACCGCGAGGAGCTCCATACGCATTATGTGTGCCAGAAATCAGGGAGTGTTGGACAGGCGTCAGGAATATGTGCTAAGAAAGTCACTCAAGTGCATGTAGGTCAAAAGTAGAGGGAGTCACTCATATCAAGAGACTTCAGATAAATGGCAAAACCTCTGGAAAAGCGTCACAGCTAAACACCATATTTCACTTTAGGAACTAGAAAAAGGATATGAATCATGTGTTTACATTCACATGATGATTGGTAGTGTAAAAACTAAGAAAACAGGAGGGGGGGGGGGGGGGGGAGAACAGATCCACAAGATGAAAGACTAAGGCCCCCTTTCACACTGTCGGGACCGTTCAGGTCCACCTGTCAGTTTTGACAGCGGACCTGAACGGGCGCTCCATGCTAGTCTATGGAGCGACGGATGTCAGCGGTGACATGTCCGCTGACATCCGACCCGGTCCGCTAAAAGCAGACGGATATACATACTGTCCGTTTTCGTCCGATCTCTCCATAGAAATCAGCGGCGCTCGACAAGCCCCTCCCCGATCAGTAAGCAGAGAGGGACCAGTCATCTGCCGACTGAGCGGAGATCAACGGAGACATCTCCGCTGAGCCAGCGGACCGAGGCGGACTCCGTGGAAGCAGATCTGCCTGTGAGAATGAGGCCTAAAGCAGAAGCGGGGCGATCACTACCCTGCAGGTACAACTTTCCCTCCAGAAAGGACGACAATCAGCAGCACAGGAGAGACATCACCAAATCCTGTGAACTAGCAGCTAGAGGTAGCAACACAATACAGGAAGACCCCGGGTTACCAAGATAGGTTTATATGTAGGTTTGTTCTTGAAGTAGTTCTGAAGCCTAAACATTTTTTACAAATGCATTTTGACATCAGCTTCCTCCCCCCACCCCCCCTTTACTTACCTGAGCCCTCAACTACAGCACTGTGCACATCTTCAGCTCTAATCTCACCTCTCTTCCAGGCCTGGCTGGCTTTGCTAGGACTTCAGGAGCCATTGGCCCCCAGTGCTGTCAATCAAAGCCAGTAAGGGGGGGGCGGGAGTTAGGCCAAGTCACACTGTCTGCTTCAATGGATGCAGCAGTGGGGCTCAGGAGTGAGCACACACGAGTGTCCCCTTGGGAAGGGTCCTTCCATAGGGACATTGGACAGAGGAGAGGCCAGGAGCGCCGGCAGGGAGCAATTAATTCCATTGCACACAGCATGTAATTATAGACAGGTTTGTTTTTTTCATTTTTTCCTTTACAAATCGCTTTAAAGTTGCATTTGTATGCAAGTTGGAAACTGGTAAATTTTTTAAGTGTAATTGCAGCCAAAACATTTTTTACATTTTTTTGGATAGCATACGGAAGGGTCAACCTTTGTTCCGCTGTCTGTGCCCTGTTCAAAAGATTTCACCTCACTTTGTCCCTATGACGATTGGATTTAGAAAATGTTGTGTTGTTGTGGAAACAAGAATTGGTGATAAAGCATCAGTGGAGACACCTTTTCCAATAACGCTTACAGGAGTGAATATCTCTTTCTAGGGGCAGATTTCCTCCCACTTCTTAGTCTCCCTCCGTAAGTACAAGTCATTCGTAACTCGGGTGCCTAAGCATACTTAAAGAATAAATAAATTTAAAAAAATTTTTTTTTTAACCTGCAAAAAAGTGCAACGGAGGTGCATTTATTTTTTTGTATTCGGAGCCTGGAAAGTAATCGCACCAGCAATCAGAGTGCCGAGGCCATGAAGGTTTCCTGCACGGGGCCAGTGTATCTGCTTGCCCCAACATCAGGTAGCATCACTTGGAAGTTGGGCCTCCTCCTCCTCCTCCCGCCAGGCTATTCAGAAAGCGAAGCGTGCATACGCAGTAGGGAACCAACTGGGAAGCCGAAAGGCTTAACTGCCAGTTTCCCATACCACGAATGGCGGCGGCCGGCAGCACCCGAGAGCTGATGGAAAAATCGTAGTAGGTGGTAGGGGTAGCGGGATCCCTAGACAGGCAAGTGTCCTAATCATAAAAGTCAACAGCTACAGTATTTGTAGCTGCGGCCTTCTAATTTTTTGCTGGGGGGGGGGGGGGGGGTGCACTGCTCTTTTTCATGGGATATCAAAGACAGGTTTCTTTCAGGATACTGATAAGGCAGTTAGAAAAATCTCCACTACACAAATCCAGGTCTGCTTTTAGGTTTTGGGAAAAGGTGGTCAGAGATAAGCCACCATCATCACAAAAGTGCTTTACTATTGACCAAGCATGTAACTAATCAAAATACAGCAAGAAACACGGCACGTAATCTGCTGAATGCAGTAAGCCACTGCAACCAATCAGCAGCCACCTTTCATTAGTTACCCAGCAGCCTCACCAATGAGATACTGCCAGACTTCAATGGGTCAGTGCAAGTTTGCACTACAATCATCACTGCTCTTCTGCAGTTGTCAATTTCAGATCTACTAAGTATTAATTCTTTTTAACTTTTAGTGTAAAAACCTAAACAAAAACCACAAAAAGGTCATTGCTAGTGACAGCTACACAAATAGAAGTTGAAATTAAAAAAAAAAAAACCCATGGTCAGCAGGAAACAAGCGGTATGTAAGGAAATAGACCGGGGAGGGGTGCAAATGGAAGGAGGACTTTAGAACAAAGGTGACTCTTTAGGAAAAGCCAGGCTTCAGGAAGAGGCAGGAGAAGCCTCTGAAGAGACAAGGCCTTGTCTGCCTCCCGCTTTGTACCAGAGAAAACGAGGAGTTGGCAGCTCTGCTGTGGATGATGCAATCCTAGTGTAGAGAGCAGACAGAAGAGCAGTATCAATAATCCAGCAGACTCCAGGGCTCCTCAGTGGATCTTTGTCTCTCTCCTTAAACCTTTCACTGCCTGCGGGCCCTCGAGGTGTGCTGTAACACCGCGCCGAGGGCCCCGCCACCGCGCTAAAAGGGTTACATCTGCCTCCCCCCTCCCACCTTGCATCGGCATCCTGAAAACTGCATTACCAATAACTCAATCAGCTCATCTCCTCCACTGTCCTAAAGCAGCATGAGGAGGTATCCTAAGTATTTTTCAGATTGACCGATGGCTAGAACGTGCCAAAACCTATAGAGACCTGATCATTCAAAAACATCTGGACACAATCTTTTTTTTTTTTAAATTGATATGTACATCCAATATTTAGGATGACCGATCACCTCATTACTAGGGCACCCGCTATTATCTGCTTTATCACAAATGATAAAAAAAGAAAAAAAAGAAAAAGAAAAAAAGAAAAAAGAAAGAAAAAAAAAAAGAAGAAAGAAAAGAAAAAAAAAAAAAAAAAAAAAAAAAAAAGGTTGTATACCCCCTTTTTTTTTTCTACTTCTACCTACAGGTAAGCCTATAATAAGGCTTACTTGTAAGCAAAATTAATATCTCCTAAACTTGTACAGTTTGGGAGATATTTACTTTGCATGCAGCCGCTGACATCAGCGGTGCATGCGTTTTGAAGCAGTGCATGTGCTTTTACCTTGCCGGGAAAAAAAAAAAAAAAAAAGACTCCTGCGCGCATGATTAACGTAATCGCAGCTTCGGAGCCGCGATACCCGGAAGAAATGCAGTGGGACGATGTCAGCTCCCTCGGTGTGGACCGGGATCAGATGTCGAGCCCTCGTTCTAAGGTGAGTATTTCATAATGAGCTAGTACAAAAAAAAAAAAAAAAAAAGTGTGAGGGTATACAACCACTTTAAATTAAAAAAAAAGCCAGACAGCTGCCAGACCTGCAGTGGATTTGCAGCGTTCCCGCATCGCACCCATGTGAACCGCGCCTGAACCCCACGGGAACAGCTCGAGCTAAACGTATGCAATGTTCAGATATGCAGCAATGAACTATTCAGACAAAACACGGCATCTTTCAGAGTTTTACGTGATCACATCGTCCTAAATAAGGTCTGGTTCACATTTATCAGTTTTGCAGAAACGCATTACAGGCCATTTAACATGGTTTCCTATGGGTCACGTCCACATCTCTGCATTTTCAACCCGTGCGTTTTATTTGGAAAGGGTCAGGGACTTTTTTCAACAGCAGGTTGTGCTTTTGGTTCCACAGACATCAATGGAAAAGCAACAGAAAAGCATCGAAATCGAATGCAGTGCTTGCATTTTTGATGCGTTTCATCTGCATTTTGGCCAATTTCTCCTGCATGGCGAAAAGTCTAAAAAAAACACATTACAAAAGGCATAAAAATGTCTGTCAAAAAACACAAACTGGAAAACACATCAACCGTAACCAAAGTGTGACCCTCACATGCGGTTCTGTGCCGTGCGATTTCAGCCTATTCATTTTTAATGAGGCTAAATCGCACTGCACGAAAAGTAGTGCATGCACTATTTTTAAAAAGCCTAGGTTCACACTGAACTGCATGTGAAATGCACAGAAATTAAAAAGCGCATTCCTGTGCAAGTCACATCTGATTCTGTGCAGTGCGTTTTGTGTCCACTTATTCTGGATGGTTCAAATAGCACCGCATCGAAGATGTGCAGGCAGCTTTTTCTTATTCTCACTTGAACAAAAATCGCATGGCATCGCATCCAGTCAGGCAAAAGCATTGCATTTGTGACCCGCTTTAGGGGTATCAAACTTTCCATTGACACCCTCAGCAGATCGCACAACACTGTGTGATTGCTTTGCGGTGCGGGAAACACATAAGTGTGAACCGGGGCTAAAATGTGCTGCAACTGGTTCGCATGGAACAAAGGTATGATCCGGTGTGGGTGCAGACAAACGCACGCCATTTGTGACATGCATTTGGGGTGTTAACTTTGTATTGACAGCCGCTGCAAATCGCAAATGGAGACAGTTTGCATGCGGTATGAATCGCACAGGAACACAGTGCATTACTGTGCGATTCATGTGCGGGCATAGTGTGAACTGGCCCTTATAATGCAGTCATTTCTGATCTCTACATGCAGTCCAGAGTGCTTCCTCTGCCACTTTCTGCTATGGAGATAATTTTCACATAAAGCATCAATACCCGTGATCTTTCACAGCTGTATACTCAAACATGCTGCCATGTGTTTTCTTCCCCCTTTAACAGGAATGTGGCTTCTCTATAAACACAGAAGTTTATATGACAAATTTTCATTACCCCAAAAATCAGGCAAAAATATTATATTACTAAGTTGGAACTTGCACCCCTAGGTGAAAATGTGTTGGGATAGCAATAGAAGGGCAGATGCAATCTGGAGAAAGATGCACGAGAAGGCGTCTACCTATCATTTGTCATGGAGATACCTGCTGTTTGCCCGATAGACCATACGGTAAGCACTTTTCTTACAGGGACAGATCAGCCAAGTCGCATGGAAATTTTCCAGCTGGTTATCACTTTCTAATTGTATCCCTAGATGACCCAATTCCTTGTCCAAGCATTGTATCAGATCACTGGATATGCACATTTAAAGCCAGCTTTGTATCTGTTTATCTGCAGTCTTCTCTCTCTACATCTGTTAAAAGTGCGGAATTTATAAAGCGTGTCTAAGAAGAGGGGGCAGAGATCTGAGGTCATACACTGCAGAGCTGAGAGGAGGAGAGAGGAGGAGAGAGGAGGAGAGAGGAGGAGAGAGGAGGAGAGAGGAGGAGAGAGGAGGAGGGAGGAAGGAAGGAAGGAGGGGGGAGGTGGGAAGGAGGGGGGAGGTGGGAAGGAGGGGGGAGGTGGGAAGGAGGGGGAGGGGGGGAGAGATGGGAGGGGGGGGAGAGATGGGAGGGGGGGGAGAGATGGGAGGGGGGGGAGAGATGGGAGGGGGGGGGAGAGATGGGAGGGGGGGGGAGAGATGGGAGGGGGGGGAGATGGGAGGGGGGGGGATGGGAGGGGGGGGGGGAGATGGGAGGGGGGGGGGGGAGAGAAGGGAAGGGGGGGAAAGGGAAGACACCCCACCCCTCCATAAAAGCACACAGGAACAGAGCTGAGGCTGTACACAGCCTATAGAGGGATATGCTTTATTCATATTTCATGTCTGAGGTTTACATAACCACTTTACTGCATTCTCTGCATGAAGGTTAAAAATGTCCCATTACTTGTATACTCATCTGAGCTCGATCCAGCACTGTGACCATCTGCGACAGCTCCCCCCTCTCTGCGCTCACAGAGGCAGCAGCAGGAGTCATTGGTGCCCGCTGTTGTCAATCAAATCTTGTGATCAGGGAGTGGGACTGAACCACACCGCGTGTCACTAGGCGCACACAGCCAAGCTCAGGAGAAAGCTTGCAGGTGCGATCCTATCGAAAGCAGCTTCCTATGGTGGTGCACCAAGGAGGAGGACACAAGAGCGCTGCAGGGGGAACCCAGAAAGAGAGGTTCAAATACTGGGTAATATTTTAGTTAAGAAAATAAGCTTTACAAATGCTTGAACTGAATGGAAATTGGCAGGTCACCATACCCAGATCTGCAGCATGTGGAACATTCATAATATGCACTGCACCCATCTACTGACGGTAGTCTCCGTGGGCCCAGATTTTTAAATAACGTGTATTTCAAAATGTAGAAAACTGCATCCTGTGTGAACACCACATTTTATCTAATGCAATTTCTTCCCAAGACCAAGTTTAAAATGATTAATGACTATTCTTCTCTTCACACCTCTGTCAGGTCCCCCCCCCAAATCCAGCCACTTCACTGTATCTGCCTGAAGGCTCTTGCACCACTAGCTGGCACTTCCCCCTCAGCTGTCAATCACAAGCACATGACCTTCTGCCTGTTCTTGCATTACTTCCTCTAAACCACACGTCCCGGCTGTAAATTTCCGTGTGATATCCAGGAGACTTCTCTCCCCACAGCCTCTTGCAGATGATCATTTTGTACAGAGAAATTACAATGCTGCAGACATTTCATAGCATCCTATCTGCTGCGTACAATGTAGAAGGGTTCACATAACTGGCCTAAAAAGGAAGCCGGAGCAAACATTATCAGACACAGACATCTGTATGAAGCAGCAAAGCCCCTTAAAGGAAAAAAAAAACTGCCCTATTAAAAAGGCAAAGCACACAATAATATTACGAGGGAAGAGGAGAACAAACAAGGTGGGGGAGCAATTTTCAAGCCAATTAGCAGCACAACTATAAAAACGGGACGTCTCTCATTCAGCACAGTATATTCAACAATTTTTAATTTTTTTTTTGTTGAGTATTTGCAACCCCAGATCCCGCAATCCTGGCCAGTTTTGCACAGATCTGAGAGAGACTACCGAGAGACTGATCTGCACTACCGATGGACAATTTGAAAGTGGACAGATTTTTGTTGCCCCTGTGCTACTTCAGAGGAGAGAATGTATGGAGGGAGTTGCACTCGTCAGCTTTTCAGGCTGAAAAAGAGAAAACCACTTAGAAGTAGTATGGGATTTTTATTTTAGAAGCATACTTGCCTAGGTAGATGCAGCATCTGTCCACCACCGACTGAGAACCGAGCGATCAAACACCACAGATCTCTCAGTTCTCAGAGCTCCCTGAGCAGAGAGCTGGTGACTGTCAGGTGACTGCATTAAGGTCAAACCAACCATTGTCAGCTTCCCAGCCCACCCCCCCACAAATACCTACCTTTGCTGATCTGGACCCAGCACTGTGCCCGAGAGCAGCCACTGGCTCCTGCTGCTGTCAATCAAATCCAGTGACAAGGGAGTGGGGGGCAAGCTATACAATAGAGACACAGAGCACGGCTTAGGATCGAGCCTGCACATGTGCCAGCACAGAAGACGGCTTCTTGTGGTGGAACATGGAGTAGATCAGGGATATGCAATTAGCTGATCTCCAGCTGTTGCAAAACTACAAGTCTCATCATGCCTCTGCCTCTGGGTGTGATGCTTGTGTCTGTCAGAGTCTTGCTATGCCTCATGGGACTTGTAGTTCTGCAACAGCTGGAGGTCCGCTAATTGCATATCCCTGAAGTAGATGAAGAGCTAAGAGCACCGGCTTATAGAAGAGGATCGGGGCCGCTCTTACATGTTTGTGCTATAAAATACAAATAAAAAAAACACAACTTTACAATCGCTTTAAAGGGGTTGTAAAGGTAAAATTTTTTTTTTTGAAAAATAACAAACATGTTATACTTACCTTCACTGTGCAGCTCGTTCTGCACAGAGTGGCCTTGAACCTGGTCTTCTGGGGTCCCTCGGCGGCTGTTTCAGCTCCTCCCCGCAAGCATTAACCACCTTAATGCGAGCTCCCTCGCATGGTGGTGAGTGCTTGCGGGCGCGCTCCCGTGTTACAGCCGGCGGCTATAGCCGCTCGCTGTATCACTCGGCCCCGCCCCCCCGGCGCGCCACGTCATCAGATGTGATTGACAGCAGCGCGAGCCAATGGCTGCGCTGCTTTCAATCCATCCACTGCAGCCAATCAGCGACCAGGCTGAGCTGCAATGGAGATGACGAGAACGAGCAGCGGAGATTCGAGGCATCAGGTAAGTAAAACGGGGGGGCTGGGGGCGGCGGTATTGTCAAAAGTTTTTTCACCTTAATGCATAGAATGCATTAAGGTGAAAAAATTTTTACCTTTACAACCCCTTTAAACATCTCAATCCTATTTAGAGCCACCTTGCTGTGCAACAGAATTGATAAATGTCCCCCAAAAGTGATGTTTCTCTGATGTCTAGTGAAACAACCAGTTTGTCATGTGATCACATCAAAAAAATAAATAAATAAATAAAAAAAAAGAACCACCCCATGTACAAGAAGTGGTTTGTAAAGTAGGCACTGTTGCAGGTTACAATCTTATGTTTTTCCATCAAATCCAGGCAGATGGAAAAATAAAGGCAATGTTTAAAAAATATAAAAATAAAGATTTTATATAAATAATATCCATCTATATAAATGCAGCTAGTTGAAGAATCTGACATGGCATCTACATCTTAATTCCCTGAACAGGAGAGGGAGGGGCGACGTTAAGCCAATTTGGTGTGCAGCATTACATGTGCCAACAATGAATGCAGATACAGAAGTAAAAAGAGCAGAGGGATGAGCTCATCAGCCTGCACAGTCTTCTCTTTTACTACCTGATCAGGCTGCTCCAAACAATTCCTTCATGTCACCTAGATTAATGTGCCTCTAAAACCACCATTAAAAGGATACAGACAAGACTTAAGCCGGCTATACACGGTTCGAATCACGGATTATTAATTATTAATGATCAGGTTTACTGTACTAAGTTGATCGATCAACTTGGGTACAACCAGCCTGCCAGATTTGCTTGCGATTATCGCAAGCTGCTGCTATAGCCGCTAGCGATAATCACTGTCTTCTCCCGGTGGGGTCAGCTTGGTTAAACAATTGCAGATTTCCCATCAGCACTGCCTGCGTTGATGCGAGAGGCGTGTAAATTTCTTTCCTGCAACCTGTTGCAGGAAAGAAAATTTGCACCGTGTATGGCCTGCCTAAGGGCTTGTCCACACCGGGTGTGCTGGGTAAGCGCAAGACAAGGCGAAAAGCCCCGTTTCTTATGTGAGCAATGCACATCAATGCTTTGTAGTGGTGGGCACTGGACGTAAAATAGGAAAAGAAAAAAAAAAAAAAAAAAAAAAAAAAAGAAGTGGCACTTTGCAGACCTTCAGTAATTTTTTTCATCTTTCCATCTATTAAATCTTCTGCCCTTGTTTTCACTTTAGATAGTAAAACATTTTTTCTGCCAGTAAATACCTTCCACAGCCCACTTCCTGTTTGTCTGGTTATAGCCTAGGCTTATGACATCATGTACAGCTCTCTTGCACTCTTGTGAGAGTTTGCCAGGAAGGGAGGGGGGAGGAGTCATGAGAGCCAATCAGAGCTGCAAAGCTGGAGATGTGCCTCTGTATAAATCCAGGAAGTGAACAGGCAGCAGCTTCAGCTGCCCACAGTTAAAATGGCTGCAGCCAGACTCAGTGGAGGGAGATTTCTGCAGCATATTTGGCAAGTACAGAATCACAGTATATATAAAATAATATGCAAAGTAGTTGGAGGGAAGCTTCAGAATGGCAAAGATGTTTTCATTACAAATAATGTGAGCAGACTGCAGTTCCTCTTTAAAACGTGTAAAAGCAAAAAAACAAACAAAAAAACAAACGAACATTTAGACTTGGTAAGGACCGAGTCAAATTATGTGTTTAACCAGCCACTTGTGGTCTCCATCGGAAAGCCTGTGTGACAGGTGACAAGGCAGAAGCACAATTGGTTTCCTGTGGCTCAGTGTTGTCACCCTATAAATGTAAGTGCCTGCACAAGGAACTTAATAGCAGAAACCCCAGGTATTTTAATGACAGCTACACACTTTAAAATTAAATTAACATGTTAAAACATATACTGCATTTTCATTTTTAATGATTGGCTTTAACTCTGCCTTACAGTAATTGTGAGCTTATATATTTTCTATTCCCTTGTGTGAACTTGACTCCACGGTACAAACTGGCTCCTAAACAAAGCGTTTGTCTACCCACAATTCTTAGATATGGCACTGATATAAATGTACTATCTGCATGTTGCAAATACAGCGAGTATGACTTTGAAATACAGCGGAAGGCTTACTAGGGCAAAGCGTCCCTAGTGCTTAGCAAATGGCTGTATAACTGCATCTCCAGTTTCAAACTCCTCATTAGCTCTACGACAGGAGACACGATGACTGATTCGCGCTGCCATCTCAAAATGTAGAATGGGAACTCTGAAATAAAAATATCCTACGGTGAAGCTGCAGGACACAAAAGGCAGCCATTGTGTGCGCCGGACCAAAATACCAATAACCAAAACATGCAAAATGTAGCTTTAGGATTTCCTACAAAACTATAAAAGACTGCGGCAGTATGAGTCAAAGTCCTACTTGTTATATCATTCAAAAATATGAATGTAATCAAAAGGAGCACTAAAGAGTTTTTTTTCACTCTGGTCTAAGGACCAGTTAAAAAAAAAAAAAACGCTGAAAGCAAAAATCTTCAGCCCGCAGACTGAGTCAATAGCTCCTCTGTACAGGGGTGGAGGGAAAGGATTGTTGTAGTCTGCTTGTTTCAGCAAAGCATAAATACAATATTTCCCTAGACATTAGGACTGTTGAAAATAATCGTAGCATCGATGCATCGCGATTCGACTATACACGATGCGGCTTCGATGCTACGAATGGAATAATAGACATCCATGTGCATTATGTCACAGGGTGCATGGTTTGGTATGGCCGGTACAAGAAACAAAGCAACAGCCTCTCAATCTTTCTACCCCAAAAGAACCTTTGAAATAAGTTGGAGGTTAAGAAAATTCTGTTTAAAAAAAAAAGTGATAGAGAGATAGATAGATAGAGAGATCTATAGCTCACGACAAATCATAGTACATTAGAAAGAACGGCAAATTTAAATAAAAGCAAAATTGGTATAACTAGGGTGTTAGAACACTCCTTTGCACATTGAGAAATAATGTGAAAGGCCTTAGTAACATGGGGCGTAGCAATGCACACACAGTGCAAGGGCCGTGTTTTACGGCATGAGGATACATAGGTGTCCTGTTTATCTCCATGCAGGAATCCCATTATTGTTTATTGGGATTTAATCGTCTGTACAGACACACACACTACTTCCGATTTGCCATTTGTGCGTGTAGACAGCCAGTTCAGATGTCAAATAGGAGCAGCTGCTGCATCCCGATAAACATCAAAGAGACTGTCTGTATTCGGATGCATGAAACACCCGTGCATCCCTTTGCTGGTAAACACAGCCCTCATACAGGGGGAAAGCATTGATATGTCCCATGAGAACAAGGCCAAAGTTGTAGTGTCCTCTTAAGGCCCATACACACGATCAGACTTTTTGACAACAAACATGCAAATTAGCTGTTTCAAGGCAACATCCGACCGTGTGTACGCTCCAATTGGACAAACTTTTTCAGCTTTCGGACGAAATGTTGGCTGTGCGAACAGACAAACTTGGCGGCAACAAAAGTCCTACTTCGGCTAGTCCGATCGTGTGTACACAAAACCAGTGAACTTTAGTCCAAAAAAGTACAAACACGCATGCTCAGAACCAATGCAAAAGATCAGGACAATACAGAAGTTGACCAAAGGGTGGCGCCGGAGAATTGAACTTTCTCTTTTGAAGTGTCGTCAGTACGTTGAAACGCCACTACGTTCATGTTTGTTGCCTAAAAAGTCCTGCCGTGTGTATGCAATACAAGTTCAGGGCCAACGCCCTTTGGACAGAGATCCACGGAAAAGAGATTGTTTAAAGTCCGATCGTGTGTTTGAGGCTTTAATGCAAAAGCATCCCTTTACAATGGTGGTCAGTAGAGAAAAGCCCTGTTCTGCATTGCTAAAGCAGGGTATAACTGACCCCTTGCATTATTGTCAGTAGGAAATTGCCCCCTTACATTAGTGGCCATTGTAGGTGGAGATCAATCTGCCACTGCTTGGGAAGCACCTAGCACCCTCTGGAGGAACACTAGGATTCCAGGTTCCCTAGGATCCCTGGTGGAGAAAGCCTGGCTAAGTTTTAAAGTGCTACTAAACCCACAACAGTAATATCAGTCTATATATGCAGTAAAACATGCTTGTTATATACTCACTGTGGAACCTAAGGGGTTAATCATCTGTATGGTGTAAAAAAAAAAAAAAAAAAGACTGTTTGAGCCTGTCTCCTGATTCTCCCCTTCTTTTACTGTCCCCAAGCCATCTGCTGATAGTACAGAGCCTTGGAGTCGCTCCGCACATGCTCAGTTTGAAATGTAATGCTAGAGTTTTTATTTTGTTTTTTGGTGCACGTGAACAGCCCAGGGCCAATCAGCACTGTCCAGAGGGTCAAGGGTCATTCAGCCTCACAGGACAGTCTGAAGAGAATGAAAACTTCTCCTACAAACTTTAACCGGACACTGATCGAAGTCATAAGACTGCTATATACTGCTGAGGAGAAAAGGTATTTAGCCATTTACTAAAATATTTGCATTTCCATGTTCTGTGTACTGTGGGAGACCAGATATAGTGAATGCAGGCTCCTGGGTTTAGTAACACTAAGCATATATCCTCATTTTCACAACATGGACGGATTTTCCCATCTCTACTGCCCAGACCAAGGTGTCCCTAGCAGTGCAATATTAACGGTTATCCTATAAGTGTGGAAACTGAGCAGTATTAAAAAAAAATAAATAAAAAACCAACAGTACCCTCTTAACAGCAGCAAAATTATGCTTGCTGCATGGGCAGGGATGTGACCTACTGCCACATTATAGGTCTAATCACCTAACTGGAGAGTCCTGGGAATGTGGAACTGGAAACATTGAAGGCGGAATCAGTTCGTTTCCAAGAAAGTATCCTGAGAGTCTGCAGTTTCTGTACAGCTACCGAGGACAGAGTAATAAATAAAAAAAAAAAAAAAAAAAAAAGACCTTTATACTTCGGGTAGTTGCAATGACATTTCTAACTGGGCAGAATACATACTATGCATTCTAGATTTGTATTAGAAGATTGACGAGCCAATTATAGTGGGGTTTTAAGTTAGAAAAACCTGTGATTGTCGGAGATTATTTCCCCCCCCCCCCTCATTTTCTGACTAAAGCTCCACTTTAACTGAAGAAGAGAAAAAAAAAAATTAGGGTCATCGGCCTGACTCTACAAAAGGGCAGGACTATGTAAATATCAGAAATAGACGAAACTAAATTCCCACGGCAGGTAAAGCAGTTCTCAAATATTTAATGTATGTACAGTAAAACCTTGGTTTGAGAGCGTTTTGCAAGACAAGCAAAATGTTTTAATAAATTTTGACTTGATATGCAAACGATGTCTTGATATACAAGTAGCGTCATATCACAACTGACTATAAAAGAGAAGAGAGGCGCCTCTAAGTGTAGCAATATGGTTACATATAATGAAGGTACAACATTTAGCAACATATTGCTACACTTAGAGGAGCCTCTCTTCTTTTATACTCTGTAGCTCCTGCTGGATTTTGTTTCTAATCCCCTTGTGAAGGGGGAAGTATTTTATGGTTACACAACCTGATCACACTGCTATAATATTTTTATATGGACTATAAACTGAAGGACCTATGGAGTAAATGGTTGTGGAACGAATCATTTGAGTTTCCATTATTTCTTATGGGGAAATTCACTTTGATATACAAGTGCTTTGGATTACAAGCATGTTTCTGGAACAAATTATGCTCGCAATCCAAGGTTTTACTGTATTTAACCATTTTTGCTGCAGTTTAGCTTCAAGGAGCCAGGAAAGTTTGTTTTTTTTTCCCTATAGACCGAAAACAGATAAAAGCTTAAAAGACTCATCATTTGTAAGGCATGCAGGCTACCTAGATTCTGGAAATGGCCCAGTCCTGATTCCAGCAACGCCTACTACATTGCACAATCTGAAGCAGTGGCCTGCTTTTCTTTTGAGAAGATTTCAGACAAATCCCCACTTTGCTCTTTTACATTCAATAGGCTAAATACACTTGCAAGGCCCAAGCATTCCGAATTCAGACCAGACCATTCTATAGCCTCTTTCAGCGCCGACTTCCAACCCGACTAAAATTATCCGCACTGCAAACGTCCCCACTCATGGATCACTGTCAGGCAACTTCTGGAAGCATCCCTTCTCCCCGCACTGCCCTATTTCTCTCCTCCATACAATAAAACATTCATCTTATTCCCAGGGAAAATGCAGCACAGACTCCGGCGGGCAGCAGGGGTTCACTGGCTGCTTTTCGCTTCAAATCACGTACAAAAATCTAATGGATAACTGCTCTGGTGTTCACTCCTGTGACCTCAATCTAATCATTCCTTCACCCCCTGTGGAATGTAAGACTACTGTCATGAAGCCATCTCCTTCCTGCATCACATAAAGAGAGCCTAAAAAAGAGCAGAAGTAAAAAAAAAAGATTCTGCAGCTATGAACTATCCTCTGGTTTCATAGTGGAATCCTGGATAAAACTTTGATATGGATTAAGGGAACATATCTATCTGTAATGCCCTGCAGATATTTGTGCAGGGCGACAACAGTAAAAGGTAAAATGCTCCCCGAAGATAGAACAAAACTGGTTATATAATGCTGGTATGGCTCGGAAGCCAAGCAAACAAAACACAATCCTGACCTCCGAATCTACTCTAAGTGCTCATGGAGGCCCAATGATCCTATCCAGAGCCCTACACCGGGCACATCACCAGATTTTTGAGGCTTTGCAGGAGAATGGTTGTCACAGAAATCACAGTATGGATCTGCTTTCATTCCCAATCAATATCAGGTACAGGGGGATCGGTACGCTCAACACCCCGATATGCTTGTTTTTTTTTAATTTTTCTATACACACATCTGTTAAAGCCACTGAGATCCATCAAGCGCTTGAAACTTGCTAAATGCCTGTTAAAACCTGCTAAGAGTTTATTTAAAAGCTACAGACAGCACTCCAATTAACATCAGAACAAACCTAAACTGGAGATGAAGGGTGCTTTAAAAATAGGGAACTCCAAGCATGCACCCTCCCCCCTAGTATTTTTTTTTTTTTTTTTTTAAGATGTATAAAAAAGGACAAGCGAGTGCCACTAAAGCCTAGGAGACACGGGCCGAAAAGTCGGGCGTCATCGGCCAGTTCAACAGAAACCGGACGACATTCAGCCTGTGCGTTCGGCTGGCTTCTGTCAAAGGCTTGTGACTGAAAAAAGGGTCTGCCGACCGGCTCCCGATCGACACTCTCAGCCGCTGACCTAAGTGTTCTGGCAGGCATCCCTGTCAGAACACAATAGCTCAGCAGGGGAGATCACTGTACTAACATTGGATTGTTAGTACATCGGCTCCAATACTTGTGGTGTGCACTAGGTTTAAGCCTGTGCGTTAACAGTTCCCGGGATATGGGGGGCATGCAAGTGACCACCTGGGTGCACAAGGTACGGCACACATTTTTTGTATAGGGTGGTGGAGAAAGGTAAAAAAAAAAAAAAAAAAAAAAAAAACTGCTCAAGACTGGTAGGTGCGTAGTAACTGGTTCCTAATGGCTCACTGAACATGATGCTTTTCAGACTCGTACTTATTTTTATTATTTCAGGTACTTGTACAGCGCAGTCAATTTATGCAGCACTTTACATATATTGTTTATTCACATCAGTCCCTGCCCTCAAGGAGCTTACAATCTAATGTCCCTAAGCTCAGGTCCACACTGACAGGGGGAATGAAATTGCTCATTCCTGCATGTCAGTCCCGACTTCGGGGGCGATTTCAGAGACATCTGTGCAGGTTTCTGCACAGATGTCTATTGAAATTGCAGCCAAAGTTGCCAAAAGTAGTACAGAAACTACTTTGAAATGGTGCGGCTCCGCAAAGTAGGCGGTGCACCGATTCGGACGGTGGCATTGCCGGCAATAGCCGCAGATTTGACACGTCAAATCGCTGCAATGTGAACCAGGGCTAACTCACATTCATACACATAGGGCCAATTTAGACAGGAGCCAATTGACCTACCAAAATGTCTTTGGAGTGTGGGAGGAAACCGGAGTGCCTGGAGGAAATCCGCGCAGACACAGGGAGAACATGTAAACTGCAGGCAGGTAGTTCCATGATTGGGATTTAAACCAGAAACCCTAGTGCTAGGCGGAAGTACTATCTGAAAAGGGAAGACAAAAAAAAAAAAAAATCGTTGTTCCCAAAGGCTTATAATTTTAGGCTCTACCCCAGTATTGCAGGCATACTGGCTACTGAGCTGCAAAGCTCCAGGGGTTTGCCCATACCTGCACTATATAATATAGGTGTTTATTTACTAAAGACAAAATATACTGTGCACTAGAAGTGCACTGCAAGTGCAGTTGCTCTAGATCTGAGGGGAGGCTTTGACATGAGGGGAAGCTCTGCTGATTTCTATCATCCAATCACGAGCAGGAAAAAATGCAGTTTATTTTCCTTGTATGTCCCCTTCAGAACTAGTGCACAGACTATTTAACTTTAGTAAAATCAACCCCATAGGCTTGCCATTTGTAATAAAAAGATGCAAACATTCAAGACAGCTTCCCCCTTATAGCAGGCCCAGAACTGAAATCTGAAGCTGGTCAATCTCACAGGGTTTAAAACCCAGTTTAAAGCGGAGTTCCACCCATATAAAAGTCAGCAGCTACAAAAAGTGTAGCTGGTGACTTAAAATAATCGGGCACTCACCTGTCCCACGGTCCAGCGATGCGGGCGAACGACTGCGCTCCCCCTCCTCGGCACCGTGACTGTGGGCGCACAGCTGTGGCTCCACAGCCGGGCACACGCTGCACATGCCGCACGCTGTGATTGGCCGGGCAATCATCTGGGATCTGACACGTGTCCCAGAAGATTGCACGGAGGGGGTAGAGGTGAACTTCCTTCCGGCTCCTCCCCCCCAAAAAAATGACATGCCAAATGTGGCATCTCCGGGGGGTCACCTTCATATAAAGCAGAAGTTCCATTTTAATGTGGGAAAGCAATAGTAAAAAAACGTTTGTCTACAAATCCCAATTAGAAGCCGCAGAGAACCTTTAGGCCTCATGTACACTGCTGGTAAATGGACGTTTAGGAGCAGTTGGGCGTTTTCTTCAGCTGCCCCTGAACTAGAGTTGCCGCCTCATCCCTTTAAACCCAGAACACATA
Source organism: Aquarana catesbeiana (assembly GCF_042186555.1). Classification (NCBI taxonomy): domain Eukaryota; kingdom Metazoa; phylum Chordata; class Amphibia; order Anura; family Ranidae; genus Aquarana; species Aquarana catesbeiana. The sequence goes on from NC_133330.1 coordinate 38,059,796, forward strand.
TGAATTACACAGGTTCTGAGGCTAATTAAATGCAGATAAGGCACCAAGTGAGTTTAATTACCACCTTATTCAGCCACAACAGCCTGTGTAATTCATATGTGTTCGGGTTTAAAGGGATGAGGTGGCAACCATACTCTGAACTCTCCTGTTATCTTACCAGTACATGTACACAGGGGCGTTTATAATCGTTTCTAGGCAGCTGAGTTTAGAAGCATTTTTTGTAAAACAAAAAACGCATTCAGGATGGATGTTCAGAGGCATTTGAGACGCCTGTAACAGCTTGTAAACACGGTAACCTGCGTTTAGCCGCGTTTCGTTTACAGGGCGCTTTTATTTGACTATTTGAAAAAAAAAATGCAAATGCGGCAAAATATTGTTAAACGGTTACGGTCTTTCCAGTTGAATTGTTCAGGAGAGGTTGTAAAACGTCCCGAGTACATTAAGCCTAACATGTTACTGTGCCTAGACCATCTCCACGCTTATAACCTTACAGCAGCCTACGGGTATTGCTCCTACTTTTGAAAGCTGGATTAGATTGATGGTGTCATTGGGTGTGGGGTTTTAACACCAGTGGCGCTGCCAAGTGATGGTATGCAGATACAGCAATAAGGGCTCCTCCTGAGAGCAACACAACACTTCAATGATTGGACAACATAAGCCTGGGGCAAGATAGCAGCTGCAAAATGCCTACAGTCTATGCCAGACACTCAGCTTTATAACACAGAGGAACCCTTAAAAGGGCCAAGTTCAACTTTTTAATTTTTTTCCTAAATTCCAGCTCCCCTATGTACCAATATAGCATCAATGCACTTTTGCAAAAATAAAACAGCTTTCCATTTATTCTACGCATGCTACCTCGCTGTCCTTTATGGCCGTTTCAAAACACTGCTCGATTATTTCTGCCTTACTTCCTGGACAGACTTTAGGTCATGACACAGGAAGGAGTTGACCAGCTGAGGGGTGGATGATTGAGGGGGTGTGCTAATGAGATCAGCTGGTCAACTCCTTCCTGTGTCATGACCTAAACTCTATCCAGGAAGTAAGGCAGAAGTAATTGAGCAGTGTTTTGAAAGCCATAAAGACAGTAAGGTAAGCGTGCGTAGAATAAATGCAAAGGGGATTTTTGCAAAAGTAGTAAAATACTATATTGGTGGAATTTAGAGAAGAAAAAAAAGAAAAAAAGAAAAAAAAGTGAACAAAGGTGAACTTATCCTTTAAAATAAAAGTTGCGCTCTCAGGGAACCCCTGCTAAAAAGGACGATAGATTAGTGTGATGGTCAGTGGGAAGAGTGCTCCTTTTCACTTGTGGTCATTGGAAGAATTTACAGATAGCTGAAAAGATCAAAGCGTCAGTGGTAACTTGTCCAAGAGGCAAAAATTGATCGTTGCTCAAGGAACCCCTCACAATCTGTGGAGGAACCCTGGTTAAGAAACCCTCTTCTAATGTCATTCACAACTGACTTACACTAATACAGTACAGATTTGCTATATCCACTTTAATATTTGCTTTTTACAAATTACATGCAGTAAAGCATGTCGGTGTTGACTCTACATGGCTTTCTTGCTCAACACACCACTGGAATATAAAAAAGACCGGAGGACAAGATAGTCACATGTGCAATACGCTTCTAGAACATAAAAGGCTCCTAAGCTACAACCAACCACCAAACAAGTCCTCCTAGATAATGCAGCATTATAATCCACATTATCATAAGATATACCACTGCAATATAAAATGTGTACAGGGGGGAAGGGGGGGGGGTTCACACGGTTTAGCATAAAATACATACAAAAAGGGACATAATAAAATTGCTGAGGCTTGTAGGTTTATAAAAAAAAAAAATAATAATAATTATGAAAAAACACCAACATGTAGTAATCACTGAAGGAACTGCCATGTAATATGCACCTGCGATATAAAATTCTAACGAGCAATACTGTGTATTATATAACACTTCAGACAAACTATGCATTGTGTCACTACAACCCACAATGCAGCAGCAGAGCAGTGATGTGTAGTATGAAAACCGCCGAGGCACCGATACCCTGCTGTATGTCGCTGCTGCGCCAATATGTGAAAAACTGCATGGAAGGAGGTGGGCTGGGTGCACGTTAATTAAAAAACAGAGGGACTGGAATCCGTGAGCCGGGTCTGATCTACCTTGGCAATCAATGCAAAAAAAAAAAAAAAAAAGTGCAAACCGAAGAGATTGCCAAGATTTGGTCTGTGTTGCCATGGAGACAGGACAGCGAAAGCAGCACTTGTCAGGAGGTTACTTGAACATACATGGAATCTCACCGTGGAGACAAACAAGCCGCTCCATTCTCCCAGCATCACCTGACAGCCCATCCTCCCCCCTGTGCAGTGTACTGTAAGGAGAAGGCATTTGCGATTACCCAGTCTTATCATGGAGGCTCTGCACCATACGTGACCTCTATAAAATGAAGGGAGAGGCACAGTTGGAGCTTTCAGGGGAAGGAGGAGAAGGGGGGGGGGGGGGGAGATAATCAATTTGATCTTTTCACATAGCTGCAGAGCTGAACACTTCAACCTGTGTGTCACACAGCTGCAGCACATCCTCCAGCAGGCCAATTAAAGGGATGATCCTGGTATATTTTATCATGGGGGGGGGTGTCCACCTTGCAGGGTGCTGATAACTGCCACTCGATAAGGAAGAGAAACAATTGTGTTCCGAGCATCTCGGACTGGTTTATCTCACAAGAAACTGCATGGACAGAAAAAGCTGAACACCCCCCCCAGGATTTAGGAAATGTGGACGACAATACATGTGGCACAGACTGGCAGCAACCTATGGCAATCACTGCTCTGCCCTACGCCAATCACACCGGCTGATGTGAGAAATTGTACTTTACAGTCTTCATGAGCCGGATTTACATATTCTTATACCAGCCTTGAAAATCCTAATGTAACCCAACAATAAGACGTAAATTTCTCCCCAAATAAGGCCTCCTCTACCACAGTGGCTGCTGGTGGATTCCTGCCAGTGGAGGAACAGCTGCATGCACAGTGTGCGTAAAAGGCAGCGATAAAACTACCTGTACAGAGGAATGTGTGGTGCCGACACTGTGCATGTGACTGCTCATCTAAATGGTAACATGCAAACAGATCCCCTGACCGGCCCTGGATGAAGAGAGTTTTCATCTAGGGCCAGTTTGTTATTGCAGCGATTTCTAGTAGTCTCCTGTAATGTCTGCAGTCCCCTGACCGACTCCCGTACCGCGAGTGCCTGCAGTCCCCTGACCGCCTCCCGTACCGCGAGTGCCTGCAGTCCCCTGACCGCCTCCCGTACCGCGAGTGCCTGCAGTCCCCTGACCGCCTCCCGTACCGCGAGTGCCTGCAGTCCCCTGACCGCCTCCCGTACCGCGAGTGCCTGCAGTCCCCTGACCGCCTCCCGTACCGCGAGTGCCTGCAGTCCCCTGACCGCCTCCCGTGCCGTGCCCCTGCAGTCCCCTGACCGCCTCCCGTGCCGTGCCCCTGCAGTCCCCTGACCGCCTCCCGTGCCGTGCCCCTGCAGTCCCCTGACCGCCTCCCGTGCCGTGCCCCTGCAGTCCCCTGACCGCCTCCCGTGCCGTGCCCCTGCAGTCCCCTGACCCCGTGCCGTGCCCCTGCAGTCCCCTGACCCCGTGCCCCTGCAGTCCCCTGACACCGTGCCGTGCCTGCAGCCCCTGACCGCCTCCCGTGCCGTGACTGCAGCCCCTGACCATCTCCCGTGCCGTGACTGCAGCCCCTGACCATCTCCCGTGCCGTGACTGCAGCCCCTGACCATCTCCCGTGCCGTGACTGCAGCCCCTGACCATCTCCCGTGCCGTGACTGCAGCCCCTGACCATCTCCCGTGCCGTGACTGCAGCCCCTGACCATCTCCCGTGCCGTGACTGCAGCCCCTGACCATCTCCCGTGCCGTGACTGCAGCCCCTGACCATCTCCCGTGCCGTGACTGCAGCCCCTGACCATCTCCCGTGCCGTGACTGCAGCCCCTAACCATCTCCCGTGCCGTGACTGCAGCCCCTGACCATCTCTTGTAACAGGTCTGCAGTCATTGACCATCTCCTGTATCATGCCCATATAGTCTGACTATATCCTGTTGTGTGTCTGACACTGAATTGAACATGTGGCCCTTGGTGATGTCGGGGGCCACACTTAAGGCCCCAATATCAAAAAAAGACCACCATTGCTATAGGGACAGTAAGGGAAAAAATTGTTCTGTAGTCTTGAAAACACATCCTGTCTTAGAATGACAGGACTGCTTCTCCATAGATACAGTATGGTGAGGGAGCAATGTCACAGGACAGGAAGTATGTTACTGGCAGGATCACAAAGATAAAAGTGGAGGGAAGCCTGAGCAAAGAAAACAAAAATGTGGCCATCACATCTAAGGACCAGGAAGCTGGAATATTTTACATTCTTGTTCTCAGATCCACTTTTAAAACCAGAATAAAACAAGTGGAAATCCTGGCATCCGCGGCACAAGAGAGTTCAAGAGGTGTTTACAGCCGCTGGCAAAACTGGGCCATCTTTGGTTACGACTTGAGACGGGGCTGAACGCACGCCTGTGAAAGAACATTTGTTATTTCTGGACTTATTTACTGTGCTGGGTGTCTGCAGAAAAAAAAAAAATGGGATTACAAATATTGCAGAACTTTTCTAATGAAACAAAGCCAAATCAGAAAGGTGCATTGTATAAAAGGAATCTAGGTGGGATACGTGTCCTCAGGCATTTCGGAACATGCAAAGAAAAAGAAAGAAGAAATAATGCATGAAGCACCAGGTAGGCAGCAGCACAGTAATTACAGCAGCAGTTTTGGAACGTGCATTAAATATATCAAGGGCAAGTCATAGCTGGAATGAAATTCAAGGCAGGAAGGAAGGTGGGTAGAGATCAGAGGCACAGAAGCTGCCAGAACAAGCTACACCTGGTCTGTGAGACGGCTGTCAGCAGACTATACCTAAAAAAGCAAAAAAACTCGGCAGAGCACCTTAGGCAAGGCCTCGTTCCATCTACACACTGCAAAAAGTTATAAACTTTACACCACCATCACCCAACATCTCATAACAATTAAACATACTAATCTTCCGATAGGAACACCTATGTGCCAGGAACAGGTTACAACCAAACATTATACATTTCAAGACCTAAAATAATCTGGAAACATTTGAAAATCTACAATATTCAAAAAATGCAGTTTACAAAATACATGTAGTCATTCGGGAGCCAACCAGTCCAACACAAATATCAGAAATCCCCCCTGGATTGGGTACATGTTGGTATAATACTGGTAGGGGGCTGAGAGGCATTGACAAGTGTATGGTACCCAAATATGACAGGACACCTCCGACTGACCTCCAATCACATCTGGCTGCACACCACACACATACAATAAGGAATCGTTACATTTTCCTAAAAGGGAATAGAAAAGGATCCAGAATTTGCTGAAAAGGTTTTCAAATTACCATATATAGTCGAGTATAAGTTTTTCAGCACACTTTTTGTGCTGAAAGTGCCTCCCTCGGCTTATACTCGAGTCAAGCACTTTTTTTGGTGCAAAGAATGACATTTTATTCAAACCGACTTTGGGGCCCCGTATCTCGGGACCACTTGGTGCTAGGAACCCCAAATTTGGTGTGCAAACCCAGTGGATCTAGCACTATAACATATCCAAACAACCAAATATCCAAATAACATAGCTGGGGTTTCTAGCACCAAGTGGCCCCGAGATATGGAGCCCCAAATTCGGTTTGGAAAATGCCATTCTCTGCTGCAGAAAAGTGCTTGACATTTTCCGAACTGACTTGCTAGGAACCCCAGCTTTGAATATGTTGAAGTGCTAGTTCCTGGGTTTGCACACTAAATTTGGGGTTCATAGCACCAAGTGGCCCCAAGATACGGGGCCCCAAAGTTGGTCAACTGTGTCCATCTGCAGCAATGTCATATCGGGGCCCTTTGGGTCCAGAGACCCCAAATTTTGGCTGCAGATAGGGGGCATCTGGGAACCCTTAACTACTGAGTTTGAAGTTCGGGGGACCTATGGCTGCAAATGGGCACAGTGAAGCTGCAAATGGGCATTACTAACCCTCTTTACCACTTACAGTAGATGTGCATTTCTCACCCTAGGCTTATTCTCGAGTCAATAAGTTTTCCCAGTTTTTTGTGGTAAAATTAGGTGCCTCGGCTTATACTTGAGAATATATACGGTAGTTCATGTGTACATGGGAACACAAACCTTTTCCCGCTATTATCTGCAAATGGACAGAGCAGATGTTCATTATAATTATAATGAGCCTCACATATAAAAATACAAACCCCAAAAGAGCTGAGTCGTCCCAAATGCAGAAATTTGAATCTAGGTTTAAGACTGGCTGCTATGGACCTCTTAAAAGACTAGGCCCCCGTGCTAATGTTACAGCAAATCATATAGAGGAGAATGTAATAATGTTGGCTTTGAGAAAAAAAGTACAAGGACATGAGCCACAAAACAGCACAGATACAGTATGTGTCATTACCAGATCTCTAAAAAGGCGAGAGATTAACCAAAACCTTTATTAATCTTCTAGGAAAAATAATCAAAACCAGGTAAACAGCCCATTCTAAAGTAGAAGTAAAGGCAAGACTTTTTTTTAGCATTTAGAAGGGAGGGTTATAACACCTGTAAGGTTTTTTTTTTTCCCCATATATGTGTCACATTGGGGAGACTTCCCTTCACTTCCTGTCTCAAAGCCCAAACAGGAAGTGAAGAAATCTCCCCAAAGTGCGGGAATCTCTGGCTGTCACCAGCACCAATGTCTTCATTGTAAGATATCCCCACTAATCCTGTTCTGGGGACAACCCAAAATTTGGGATTTTCTTTTACCTTCAGTGATGATAAACAGGACTAAGAGGGTGTATTGCCCCAATGGGTGCACAGCCAGCCATAAAAAAAAAAGGTGACAGGTGTTCTAAGCCACCCGATCCAAAACAAAGTTGTCCTTCGTTATACTATATTAATTCAGTGCCATCTTTCCCTGCGGCACTGTACAAAGTCATCATCTCCGGTGAGGTCATTGGTACTCCAGAACCACGTACACTTTATTCTGCATGCGGAATCCGCCAACAAAATAAAACATCACCTCACCGCTTAATTGAATGATTGATTATGCAAGAGCGGGGGGGGGGGGGGTCACACGGCAGGGGCGCAAGGGGGGGGGGGGTCACACGGCAGGGGAGCAGGGGGGGGGGGATTCACACGGCAGGGGAGCAAGGGGGGGGGGGGGCAAAAAAATCACACGGCAGGGGAGCAAAGGGGGGGGGGGAAATCACACGGCAGGGGAGCGCAAGGGGGGGGGGGAAAATCACACGGCAGGGGAGCAAGGGGGGGGGGGAAATCACACGGCAGGGGAGCAAGGGGGGAGTTGAGGATACGTCAAAGTTGCATTCTGTAAAGCCAAAGTAATTGCAGTTTTTTTATCAGCAGATGAAAGGACAATAGATCCCAGCCGTATATTTAATTTTTCGAATTTATTCTAACATGCTGCATGTAAGCGAACATAATTCAGGATCCATATATAAAAGACAGCGACAAGAGTTGCTCGAGATCTGCATCATGCTACGTTTCCCAGACAACAATCATGTTGATAGTTTATTCAGGTAAACAGCACCACAAAGGCTTGTTCTGTACTGCAAAAAGGCAACCTTGTCCCTACATAAACTAATAAATCCATTTTACTGGTATGCACCGTATGCCACCCAGCACTGGGCAAAAGGCCGGTGTGTGTAACCGCTACTATAAAGTCATAAAGTGTTCTTGTGCAATACATTGGGAGAAATTAAAAAAAAAAAAAAAAACTGAAGCACTCAGAATCTGGAGCAGCCAATCATCTTCTAACTTCAGCTTGTTCAATTAAAAGCAGAACTTCATCCAAAAGGGGACGGTCAGCTTTAAGCCCTCCCTCATATTTGGCTTGTCATTTTTTTTGGTGGCGGGAGCAGGTATCTAGTTTTGACAGGTACCTGTTCACACTTCCGCTGTGTGTGCGGCTACATGCGATCTGCAGCGGCCGCAGTCAGCCTGCCAATAGTTTAAAAGCCTTGTCCACACCATGGTACAGAGAGTCAGAGACGTTTGTTTTTCTGCACGCATTCTGCAAGGGCTCAAAAGAAAACAATAGTTCACTATGTGCCCTGTTCACACCACAGCACTGGTATCACATGCAGATTTTATTCTGCGCAACGTGTATGCAGTCTTCTGCGTGGAAAAAAAAAAACTGACGAGATATTAATATTGATATGTGAAAAGGGCACATAACAGACGTGCCCGAAAACGGATGTCGATGTGCATAAAAGCTCATGAAAACTGATGTAAACTTTAGTGTCTGCAAGTGAAATCCGTCCGTTTCCCCATCAGTTTTCCTGCATGTACGGTGTGAATGAGGCCTAAATGGGCTGGACCGTGTATAACTTAGTCATTTTAGCAGCAAGAATCCAGTAGACGCAACAAACCGGGCATGTGAAAGGGGCCCAAATCTTCCTGTCTATCCACACCAAAATAAAAAAAAACGCATGATTGGCTGGAGCGGAGCTTTAATGCAGGGCTCAACAAATCCCAGGCGCCAGGTCATCACGGCGACCAGGGATCGCGTTGCAGCTGATCCTGAGTCTAGCCGGTAAAGCAATATGGGCAGGAGTGCGGGTATAAGGGATGGGGGTCTTTCTGATTTAACAGAGGTCTCTAAGGGGGAGGGGCGCTGATATAAGGGGACTGTGTGCTAATGGGGGTCTTTAATTGCTGTTTATCAGAAGTCAGCCCTCCCCCCAATTAAATCAGAGTCCCCCTATGTCATCACCACGCACCTAGAGACCTCCTATTATATCAGCATTCAGCACCCATCCTTACAGACCCCCCATTAGATCGGAGTCCCTTTATATTAGCACCCCCCAGTGTATCAAAGTCCTCTTTAAAGATCAACAGTTGGCCATCACTTTTGCCGAAAAAGCCCTGCCAGTCAAAAAAAATAAATAAATAAAAAAAGTCTCCTAACTTTAGCTAGCTCCAAGATACAAAGCAAATTCGTCAAGCTCTGCTTTAAAGTATACCTGTCATAAGAGATATGAGTGGGCCACTGGTGCTGGCTGCAAACAAAGCTGTCTAGACTTCAATTATTCTCCGTTGCTGACCTAAAACACGCAGGCACTAAAAATTACAGTCTGAAAAGTCACAACTCCCGATCTGCATGCTTCCTGTAATAAAGACTGGTCACTGCTGCTCTCTCAACTTATGCAGGATGACTGGTCTCGTCTCCACCCCCTTCTCTGGTCTTCTTCAGGCAGCCTGTAGTGGGTGGGGCATGCCAAGTCCCCTCCCACAGCCCTGCTCTCTGTACAGCACAGCGATGAGGTCATTGCAATGGCATTTGGTGCAGAGTGGATGTATATATACACCCTTTCTGGCTAGTAAAAATAGATTAAAAAGTAGCGTTTTGTGTCTAGAAATTAGCTTTAAAAACATGGATATGAAGCGTTTGTTTTATTACAGCATAGAGCAACTAAGCAGCAGACAGGAATTTATGAATAGAGGTTGATTCTTACAGGAAATATACATAAAATGCATCACTGCTCTGTTTCTCACGGCCTTGCATAGTGGAAAAGTTGACAGACTGCCCTATACTTTCCTGTCTAGTTTGCAGATTAGCTCAAACAATGCTGCTAAAACGTTGCCATCAAGACTATCTACAGGAGCAGAAGCAAAATTTACAAAGTGTAAAAAAGAATAAAAGCAGATCTTGCTGGTTGTGCTGCATTCAGAAAGCAAGCCCTGTCCTACTGATCTTCACATGTCACATGCATGTCAAAACATGTTTATATTACAGCTTTATTGTACATATATAACGTTACCAGCATCCCCCCCCCCCCCCCCCCTTTTTTTTTTTTACAGGCCTTTCCTTTAATTATTGAGTATTGCTGGCTGAGAAGGGACACAGTGAAATTACAAGATGGCTGCTTGCACAGACGTGGAGGGTGAGGATGACTCATCAGCTACAGCAGGGCTCGGAGACCCACGAGAGCGCAGAGGAGCTGCAACACACACACCAGGAAATCAGCAGCTTTATGAACAGTGTTCTTTGAGGCTGAATTTGGGACAATTTCTCCAACCTCTTAGCAGTGAACCAATACTGACTAATAAATCGAACGTCAGAAAGGCTTATTTACACAACAGATGGCACAATCTTCTCAGCTGACAAGGAGAGACTTTATTCTGTGTACTCAATGACCGAGATAGTTCAGCCCTTTTACTGGATGCATACACCTTCACAAACAAGTCACCAATAGTGACACCCAAAGTTTAAGCACAACAGATTTCCTTTAAAGGGCCCCTTCACACCAGAACGAGGTGCAGGAAACACACATTCAGGGCACGTTTCTGGCACCACCATCTGCAGTGGCTGTCAAGGTAAACGACACCCCCCCCAAATGCAGTGCGTTTGCCTGTACCAGAGCGCATGGTTCAGAAGTACCATGCAATCCAGTCGCAGTGCATTTTTAAAGTAATGCATGCACCAATTTTGGTGTGGTGTGATTTTAGCCCATTCAAAAAAATTAATGTGCTGGAAAAATGAACTGCACTCAAAATCGCACAGAATGCAAGCACATTCCTGTGCAACTCCTGGTGTGAACCGGCTCAAAAGGAAAGTCCAGCAAAACTAATAACTTCACAACTGTCAGGGTCGGTTCACACTACAACGACTTGGGATCCGACTTGTCAGCCCTCAGGTCGCCCCAAGTTGATTGACATTTGGAATTGCATTATAGTCAATGAAGTCGCTCCGACTTCAGAAAAGGTTCCTGTACTACTTCTAGGCGACCTGTACCCATAGAATAAAATGGAAGTCGCCTCCAAGTCGGATCTCCATCTATAATTGAAGCAACTTTACAGAAAAAGAAATTAGTTTACTCAGGCAAACCCCTCCCTCCCAGAGAGCTGATTATTCTGTGATTGGCCACAGCCAAAGTCGCCTGTCCTGGAGGCAACTTAAAGCCGCGCTGCCCCCGCCTTGCAAAGCCGCGCTGCCCCCGCCTTGCAAAGCCGCGCTGCCCCCGCCTTGCAAAGCCGCGCTGCCCCCGCCTTGCAAAGCCGCGCTGCCCCCGCCTTGCAAAGCCGCGCTGCCCCCGCCTTGCAAAGCCGCGCTGCCCCCGCCTTGCAAAGCCGCGCTGCCCCCGCGTGAATCGGCACTTAAGCAGCCAAACGGCCATAAAAAAATTTTACAGATGGAAACAAAGCTTTCGAAACCCGCAGCAACCAACCTCCTCGCCTTGTTTTGCACTAATTTGTATTATGTGTTTTTTATGGATCTTACAGATACCTTTATGTGCTGAGAATTTGTATACTCAAAAAGGACACAATTGGGGACATTACTCAAGCAAATCAGTGACACAATTAGGCTGCATTCACACAGGCGATCAGCTTCTCCAGAGCCAGTCAGAGAAGCTTTGCCTCGATACACCCGCATTGGGTGCCGCTATCTGGAGCCACCAGCCACACAGATTTGTACTCTGCACCCAGGGCCAATCAAAGCCCAGACATCCAGAAAACGCTTTCCTTGACTAGTTGGCTGGATGCAGGCACAGCACACAGTGTTGCCTCATCTGAACGCTGCAATTCAGTCCCTTTTAACCACATGTGGGAGTGTAGCCTAAATGCCTGTACACACACAATCAGAAAAGACGTAAGAAAAATACAGATTTTAAAGCGGTCGTATGATAATCGGATCGTTAGTACACAGCTTTGGGAGAGCCGAACGCGACAGTTCATCAGATATCAGATCAGACATGCACGAAAAAATTTCTGGTACGATACCAGAGATAATAAGATTTTCATTTAATCAGTGACGTTGTTTACAATACGAATACATGACTCAAATTTTTATTCAGTCGCACAAGAATTTTCATAACTTTAGTAAACGTCATTTTCGATCTGAGACTAGCATGCAAAAAAAAAAAAATTCATCCGATAATCTCATCGTGTGTACCAGGCCTTTGACACACAAAAAAAGCCGACTCTTATTTAGCAAAATATATGACAACTTTGCTGTGTATTTGCGACTCTTGCAATCCTGGGTAGCAATGAAGAGGAGACAGATATTCATCGCAAATAGATGCAAAAAGGAAGAATTGGTCATGGTTATGTTAGCTTTTAGAGCAGGGGAATCAACACTTTTCAGTACGAGTGGCACCCAATATATTTTACAAATATTTGCGGCAAAAAAAAAAAAAAGTTAGTTTTATAAACGAGTCCCTCTTTACATCAGGGTCCCCATCATAATAGAATGAATTTGCCAAACACAGGAAAAGCAGTTGACGCGTTTCACAAGCGGTAGCTTGCTTGTTCACAACAAGCAAGCTACCGCTTGTGAAACGCGTCAACTGCTTTTCCTGTGTTTGTCTGACAAATTTGTGACAATAAACGTAACATCAAGCAAACTTTGGAGTCTCAGCGTGCGACCGTTCCTTTATCTTAGTCCTGTTGAACGGTGGTGAGCCGGGGGATATCTATCTTGCACCTGATCATTGCCTGGAGCGGTGTGTTTTTCTTTTGGTTTCTGCTTGGATATACAATCCCCCTAACATCAGGGTCCCCTTCAGAGTGCCCATTAAATCAAGACCCCCCCCCCCCCCTTACATTAGGTCAAAGCAGAGACCATTCAGGTCAGCTGAGGCTGCCCATCTTCAATTTGTGTACATTGAGGATATGCGACTAAAGCTGGCCATACATGGATCAAAATTTGGCTAGTTTGGCAGGCACCAGCTGAATTTTGATCCATGTATGGGTAGGGTGGTTGTACAGAAATCAATCTAATTCTTTACAACTGTACTGTTGAAATTTTGCTGCTCCATCAGCGCTACTGGCTATAGCTGGCAGGACTGATCAGTGCAGTCTGACGGATGGAGGGGGGGGGGTCTCTCCGCTGTTAGAATACAAATACATCGGGAAGAATTCCCCCCACCCACTCTAAACGTGTGGATGGGGGAATGGAGTCTGGGAGTGGGAATGAACCCACTAGCTGAATGGGAAAAAAAAAAAAAAAGACTAATAATGTATGAGCAGCTTTAACCTTAGACATAGGCTGGATAAAATCTTGTAGCGGGCCATGTCTGGCCCATAGGCCATAGTATGGAGACCCCCCCGCTTTGAGACAGAATTTAACAAGGCAGCACTGAATATCCCCCCCCCCCCCCAATAGGTTAAAGTCCAAATTCACCCGTCTGGGGACCAACGTCAGAGCACACACGGCTGTGATCAGTGCTGCCACCCATTTCCCCAGAGATCTATCCCGGAAATAAACCACGTCATCCACTCACACCTGTAAGAATGGGCATCAAACGCCGAACAGTTCAACAACTGTCAGAGTTCAGAAAGCAAAGAGGATAAAAGATGAGCAGCTGCATAGATGAACTCCAGGCAAACTGCTAAATACACAGATGTAATACATATATTAGAGCCATTTTACCTGCCAAACAATATGTATTACTGTTCCTCCAGGTCTGAGATTTACACAGCTCTGCCACCCAGCACAGCTCTGACAGGGCAGATTTTTGTCTGTTCAATTAGGCAACATATACAGGTCTTATCCCTCCCAGAGCCTGGGACTGAACAGTGATTTGAGAAGCAGCTGACTGATGAGTACATCTGTCACTCTGCTCTCGCTTCCAATCAGCATGCTCCTTGCACTGAAGCACAACTGACACTGTTCTGCATCTTCCTCCCATCTAAACTCAGCTGTACAGGTGCTGAAAGAAGCCGATACAAAGTTAATTCAGGTACTTAAAGTAAACTCTTTTGTGCCGTTTTTACCTACAGGTAAGCTTATATTAAGGCTTACCTGTAGGTAGAATGAATATCTCCGAAACAAGCACCGTTTAGGAGACATTTCAGCAAGCAGCCAGTGACACAACTGGCGCATGGAGTTATAAAGGACGACATACCGGTGCCCTTCATTCAGAGCCATCTGCCATGGCCGGGGCTCGTAGACCCAGAAGACCAGGTGAAGATGGAGCCCCTGTCCAAGCCATAATGTGCTAGAATGCACTGCATATTAGCACATTATGGTAAAGTGGCTGTAAATTCAGAAGGTTATCCTAATGCTTTCTATGCATTTCAAGATAAAAAAAAAAAAAAAACCTGTGTGCAGCAACCCCCCTCATCCCCCCTAGGCCAAGACAGCAGCGTGGCGCCATTGGCTCCCGCTGCTAAGTCGGTAAGCCAATGAGCAGAGAGAGGGGGCGGGGCCAACCTGTGGCTCCCTGTCTGAATGGAAACACAGAGCAACAGCTCAGCACGGGTACCCCCATAGCAATGCTGTGGGGGGCACTCGGCAGGAGGGAGGGGCCAGGAGCACCGGCAGGGGGACCCGAGAAGGAGAATCGGGCTGCTCTGTGCAAAACCACTACAGATCAGGTAAGTAGAACAGGTTTGTTATTTTTAAAGGAAAACAACATACTTTAGTATCACTTTAAACCTGCAGGGGTACCCCTTTTTTATGTTAACTTTACTACCACTTTAACATTAAAAGAGACGTATGGGAATGAAAAAAAAAATAGAATAAAAAACCCACGCTCACTTAGGTGAATGCAGCATTGGTCCATCTTTCCCCCACTGCATCAAAGACCAAAAACTGAGCGATCAAAGACCACTAATCACTCGGTTGTTGATATTCAGTGAGCAGAAAACCGGTGACTGTCAGTCACCAGCTCTCTGCTCTGCCCCTCCAGCGCTCACTGGAGCACTGGGCTGTGGAAGGGGCGGGAGCGGCAGGCTCCGACTCTCAGATGGCTAGCCGAGAAGCAGAGCCAGCTGCCGGTCCAGGCATCTGGGTGGATCGGACCGGCTCAGTGACGTCAGTGGACTTCGGCCCCTTGTCGGCTAAAAACGGGTCCCAGGAGTGCAGAACGAAGTGCACTCCTATGATCCATAGAGGTTTGGGCAAAAGAGCTTTGGCCCTACTTCTCCTTTAAAAGTAGTAGTGAATTCACAGCTACATTAGTGTTTTTTTAGATTTGTCTGGAGTTCAGCTTTATTAGCCTTCTGCAAAAAGTAGTTTCATCAACAGTAACCTTAAAAAAAAAAAAAAAAAAAAAAAAAAAAAGCAGCTTTTCAGGTCTAGGAAAATGTGACAAAGGCCATGTGACCAGCTGCAACATACTAATACAGAATACACTCCACATATGTAAACAGGGATTTGCAGCACTGCATTGCCCTACCGTTCCTATTTGCCTCTCTGTACAGCTTCATTAAAGTCATATTTGTCAAACCAATGGCTCTGGTCTGTAGAAAGTCACTCGACAATAGGGCTGGGGAAAAAAAATAATCGATTTGAATCTTGAATCGAGTTGAGAGGTCAAATAGATTCAAAATTTCAGCAAATCTATTTTTTTTTTCCCACCAGGACCGGTGCTAACACCACGCCGGTCCTGAGGAGCTGCGGGCAGTTTTTAGGCTTCGGCCTAGTCCGCGAGGCCGGTCGCCGTAGGCCAAAGCCGCGGCCTCACCTAAAAACCTCCTGCCCGCAACTCCTCAGGACCAGCGCGGTGTCCAAAAAAAAAAAAAAAATTGACTCGAATCGTGAAATCGAGTTTTTTTTTTTGTTTTTTTTTAAATTGCAATTTATTTTTTTTTTTGAGAAAATTGCCCGGCTCTACTCGACAAACCTCATACCTGCAAGTGTTGTACTGGCATTGCATTTACCTATCAGCCTAACAGGTTCTCCCAGTCCCATAGCCACTCCGTGGTCATTATCACAATATGCCCCATTTGTTGTTATTGTTTCTACTTCTCATAACGTCACTTAAAAAAAAAAAAAAAAAAAAAAAAAAAAAATCTATGCAGATCTGTTAGCTCAGAGTGATTAAAGTGTCAAAACGCTGAACAGCAATATAGAGAGAGTGGGAGAAAGACTGAAGCAGGCCTCACCACAAAAACACTATGAGGTGGTTTTCCTTTTCCCCCCCTTTAAGGCCTGTTAAGTGCACATCACCTGCACAACGCCGCTCAATCAACAGGGTTCAACAAACAATAGACTCTTTAAAGTTTTGCATTATTCCTAACACATCTGCATTAGAGTAGACTTTGACTGCATCATTATAAATATTCAAGAGTGCATGCAAAAACCATGTAATATATTGCAGCCTACCACCCCTTCGATGCGGTGGCTGTATTGGTTTTCTTTTTTTCAGGCTGAGAACATTCACAGCAGAAAACATCTGTTGATCCTGAAAAGTAGTTATTGTATCAAACAATTGATAGTTGAGAGGTACCCGATTTGTGCTCCCTAATGGAGAAACATTTTCTCCCATTTTCCATGCGGATTGCCACACAACAGGGGGTTGTATATTTTTATGTCTTGCAAATGTGGAGCCTTCTATGTGGGGAAAACAGCCAGGCATTTTCATTCAAGAATCACGTCTACTACTCAGCAAATGGCAAAACGGTAACTGCCATGAGTAGACGCTTTGATCTCTACCATAATATTTGACGTGTCCTTGGTTTCTTTTATTGACCTGGCTGTGATCCCCAAGGATCCTAAAGGGAGACTATCTGGATGGAGCGCCTCAATGCCACACACGCCCCTGGCATCAATTAGGTCCAATCATACAAACCATTTCTCTAAATCCCCGTATGATTTTTACATCCCTGACACTCTTTACATCCCTCATTGGTTAAAATTTCCACCTATTTACAATTTTTTTTAATCAAAAACACACCTATTTACTATATTGACCGTTCTGGTCATTATTCTCGTTTCCCTGTTTATTCAATTTGCCTTTCAGTTCATATAAAATCTGATTGCAATACTCATTAATACTTCTACTCCAAACCTCAACCAATTAGGTGCCCCTGACCTATCCTTTCATTGACATATCCTGAACACATCCAAGTCCTCAAAAGATTGGCAATGTTTGCCTCAGTTTCATGCTCTTTTCCATTAGATACATATTCCTTTTTGTTGTTTATAGTATTGCTAAAGCATATTATATAAGTGAACACTACACTGTCACTCAAGCATTGGACATTTTTTGCTTTTTGTGTTATGTTTATATTTCCCTATCATTACTATCATTCTTATTTGTGATTCTTATTAATCGTTATTGGTCTTCCGTTTGGTCCCGTCCCCCCCCCCCCGATGATTGCTCCTTGCTATCCCTTCATAGGCACTCATTGGCTCTATCCCAGCACTATGTGGCCACCCAGCAAGGTATCCTGCAATTGCAGTATGCGGCACATGGAAGACCAGTTGGGAGGCGTTGTACGTCACTGCGTGCCAGCCAATCGCGTCCTGCGCGGTTTTACTATCTACAGCGCATTTGTGGACACGGCGCATGCGCAGTGACGTTGTACAGCCAGACTGGATGACGTCATCTCGGCTTACATGTCGATTGGTTGATTATAGATGGGACGTGCATACATAGGCACGCTGGCTCGCTGGCTCATTGAGTCACACATACTTGGTGCGTTACTACACAGGCAGGCTTCATGTTCTTGAGGAATCTCCCTGGCAAAGGTATTTTATTTTGCTGCATTAAGTCTGGTCCTTTTCTTATTACTCCTACAATATGGTTTAAACAATACCTCTTTTTACTCTTAGATTACCTGGCATTATACTCAGCATTTTCCCCTTTCAGGGGGTGGGTCTGCAATCAATGGCCCTTCATAAATCCGTGGCAATGTTTACTGTGGGGGGGGGTGGCAGTGCTAGCTTTCATTTCTCCTTTTTCTGCCACCTCACTTGATCTACCTTTGGCCCTATATCTCCCCCCCATTTGTAAACATTGGTCATATTTACAACAGGTGAGTTTGCTATTTTTTGCTGTGGCACATCTAGTTGAGATTATTTTGCCATTTCCTGACTTACCCGGCATTACCCGTCATAGATCTCTAGTCTGATGGGATTATCTGACCCCTCAGCAGCCGCTCTAATTGTCTGCATTGCTTTTAGCTTTGAGCACGTGTTTTTATAGTTCATTGTAAGTACTGGGGTTACACCCAATATATTTGAAGGAAGCAGTAAAGAATATTTATACACTATACATCATTTTTACTCTTAATAGGTTATGCACGCCCCCATAGTTGCCCGGTTTTCCTTTACTGCCTGTGTGTTTGCTATCCACCTCATGGGGGGGATGGGTGAAATGGGATGAAATGGAAGTATTAACTGTTAAATGCTTGTATTCATTATATGTTTATGTATTTTTCCTTTCTTTATAGCTAAATAGTTATTCAAATCCTCCTGAAGAAGCACAAGGTGTGAAACATGTAGAGCAAGATATTACTCTCCACTGCAATATAACCGTACTCTTGGATTCACCATTACTATACAGCAAATTTGTCAGATTCCATGTAGCAATAAAATCGGTTATATTTAGCTATATATTCTCATTATCAGTGTGATTTTATATATATGTTTTGTCATTTTTTCTAAATAAATTCATATTTTTGTAACCTTTATGTTGTCGTGTCTAAGAAGTCCAAGCTCTTCTTATCGAATTTCTTCGAATCTGTTGAACCTGCATCAAATGTAATGCCCTAGTACAGTAATGGTGAACCTTTGGCACCCCAGATGTTTTGGAACTACATTTCCCATGATGCTCATCTACACTGCAGAGTGCATGATCATGGGAAATGTAGTTCCAAAACATCTGGGGTGCCAAGGTTCGCCATCACTGCCCTAGTAAGTTCCTGTGAACTTTAACCCAGGACTCTGCATTCACTATATCTGATCTCCCACAGTACATGGAAATGCAATTATTTTAGTAAATATAAAATGAAAAATACCCTCTCTCATCAGCAGCATATAGCAGTCTTGTGACTTCTATCAGTGTGGGGGTTAAAGCTTGTAGGAGGAGTTTTCATTCTACTCTGACTGTCCTATGACACTGCAGGACCCCTTAACCCAGTCTGGACAGTGCCGATTGGCCCTGTGCTAATCACATGCACCCTCCCAAGAAAGAAGAAAAAAAAAAAAAACGCTCTAGCAATAAACAAACTGAGCATGTGCAGCCTGTCCAAGGCTCTGTTCTATAAAGGAGATGGTTTGGGAACAGCGGAAGAAGGGGATGATCAGAGAAGACAGGATCAAAAAGCCTTTTTATACAATGCGGAGGATTAACCCCTTAGATTCCACAGTGAGAACAAGCATGATTTACTGCATATACAGACTGATTTTACTGTTGTGGGTTTAGTAAAACAGCCACAGGGGTTGATATACTTAAACTGGGGCGTGCAAAACGTGGTGCAGCTCTGCATAGAAACCAATCAGCTTCCAGGTTTTTTTCATCAAAGCTTAATTGAACAAACTGAACTTAATAGCCGATTGGCCACCATGCACAGCAATTCCCCCACCCCTGTCTTATGGAGATGGAAAGGAAGACTTGTTGGTAGTCCAAATCAGGAGATCAGCCTGGGGTGACAACCATGGCTCCTTCATAAAAACAACCGAGTTAGTGAGTGTGGCTACCCTAGAACAGTTTATTCGCAGGATTACCAGATGAAACCTAAAAAGGGGAAAAACCTGAAGGATAACTACTGCAGCCACCACATCACAGGACTGAAAGTGGTTGTAAAGCTTAAAGTGATTGTAAAGGCTCGTTTTTTGTTTTTTTTTTAAAACAAACACCTTAGATTGTAAGCTCCTTGAGGGTAGGGACTGATGTGAATGTACAATGTATATGTAAAGCGCTGCGTAACTTGACAGCGTTATACAAGTACCTTAAATTATAATAAATAATAATAATAATAATGTTATACTTGCCTCCTCTGTGCAGTTGGATTTTGCACCGCGTGGCCCGGATCCTCCTTCTCGGGTCCCTCTCCTAGCCCCTCCCTCTGGCAAGTGCCGCTCAGCCAGCAGCTTGCTACAGGGGGCACCTGAGCCGAGTCAGGGCTCGCAGAGCCCCAACTTGGCCCCATCACCCCTCCCCAATTGGCTGATCGATTTTGATTGACAGCCGCGGGAGCCAATGGCGCTGCTGTGTCTCGGCCAAACAGGAGGAGTGTCTGGGACAGCCAAAACACTCGTGGACATCGTAGCAGAAAGAAGGGGCTCAGGTAAGTAATTAGGGGGTTGCTACACACAGAAGGTTTTTTTATCTTAATGCATAGAATGCATTAAGATAAAAACCTTCTGCCTTTACATCTCCTTTAATTCATTCTATGCATGAAGGTGAAAAACTTTGTGCTGCAGTCCCCCCTTTCCTTAGCTGAGCCCAATCCAGTGATATGCACGAGCGCAGCTGCTCCAGTAGCTGTTGCTTTCCTCATTGGACAGATTATTAATCGCAGGAGCCATTGGCTCCCGCTGCTGTCAAACAAAAGCTGTGACGCGGAGGGGCGGGGCCCGAGATCTGCTGTCCGTCAATAGACGCAGCAGTTGACTCTGGAGCGAGCCCACACGGGTGCCCCCATGAAAAGCGGCTGTGGAGCCACTTGAAGAAAAAAAAGGAGCCAGGAGCGCCGGCGGGGGACCCCAGAAAAAAAATAGGGGCTGCTCTGTGCAAATCCATTGCACAGAGCATGCAAGAATAGGCATATGTTATTTTATTTTTTTTTTTTTTTAAATAGAACATTTAAGCTGCAATAGAATACGGTATATTTCTGTAGAGTTTAGAAAAACTTTAAAATGTTTGCTGTGCTCCCATGAAAATGTCAAATACCATCAGAACTTTGAGCTAGTTCTAGATTAGAACATAATAATAAAATAAATTAAATTAAAGAGTGCCATTCAGTAAATCTGAACAGTGCACAGCATGTAGATCACTGTGGCCCAATCCAATCCTGACAACCTCCGTCCAAAAGGTGGGTGCGTTAAGTCTCAGCTCAAATACAAGGAAGACAACTTCAAGGAGACTTTGGGGGTTATTTACGAAAGGCAAATCCACTTTGCAATACAAGTGCAAACTACAAGTGCAAAGTGCACTTGAAATTGCACTTGGAAGTGCAGTCGCTGTAAATCTGAGGGGTAGATCTGAAATGATGGGAAGCTCTGCTGATTTTATCATCCAATCATGTGCAAGCTAAAAAGCTTTTTTTTTAAATTTTCCTTGCATGTCCCCCTCGGATCTACAGCGACTGCTTTTCCAAGTGCACTTGTAGTGCAATTTCAAGTGCACTTGTAGTGCAAAGTGGATTTGCCTTTCGTAAATAACCCCCTTTGCCTCATTCTGCTCCTAAACTGTGACATCACTAGAAGATTACAACCCTGGAAACCAGAATAAGGCAGACTTGTATACCCCCCCTGTGCACTAGACATTCCATACTCACAGTGTTATCAGAAACAAGTTGTCTTCAATGTACCCTCCAGCATAAAAACTCTGCATTCAAGTGCTCTGCTTCACACACATCCTACCTGCTGATGGCCTCCAGTTCACATCCTCTGTTACACCCAGCCGGGCTCACCAACTCCCTACAGTTGCTGGTATTCTCATTTTCTGCATGTCCTTTAGCCTGCAAAAACATCTGTGTTCACCGTTTCTAGCACAGCCCTCTTCTAGAGTTCACTGCAGCATCACCCACTCGTATCTGAGCTGGAGAGACTGTGGCTGTACACCATAGAAAAAGGCTGCGGACCCGGCCAGATGAACTGAGAATTCTAGAGAGCCCAGATTAGGGGGAAGATAAATGGACTTCCTGATTTGAACATAACTGCACTGTTTTGTTTTTTGTTTTTTTACAGACTGGGATTCAAGTTGTGTTGCAATCCAGAAAATGATACACAGCACATTCTGTAATGTATATTGTGAAATATTTTATGGATAGGTATCCAAACCCCTTCTCTCTCCTGAAAGAGGGGTCATGGTCATGTGGCACTGCCACTATGGTAGAGCTAAAGCCGGCCATAGATTGAGTGATTTTCAAATCTCTCAATTCCCCCATCAACACAGTCAGTGTTAATCAGGGAATCCCTCTCGCAGAACTATCGTATTGTACCGGCGGGAAGGGTGGAATGGTGTCCCAGCAGAGAAAACACATGCTGGCAATAATGGCATGGAAATTCTGACAGGCTGGTTGTGCTCAAGTTGATCGATCAGCCTGCTGAACCTGCAGAGGTTTGAACCGGCTATTGCCGACTTAAGGCAGCCCATAGATCAGTGATGGTGAACCTTGGCACCCCAGATGTTTTGGAACTACATTTTCCCACGATGCCCAACTACACTGCAGAGTGCAAGAGCATCATGGGAAATGTAGTTCCAAAACATCTGGGGTGCCAAGGTTCACCATCACTGCCCTAGATGATTTAAATTTCTCACCACAGTTGGAAAGAAAGAGAACTGCTAGACTCCTGTTGATGGGGGGAATCCCTCCCACAGCGCTATTGTATTCTACCAGCAGGGGGGGATGGGGAGCCTTCCCAGCCAACAGAACACAACGATTGCCGATAGCTGCTATAGCCGCTAGCAGTAAAAGCGTGCCAAAAATTTGACAGGTTGGTTGTACTGAAGGCGACTGATGGATAACCTTAAAGTGGCTGTAAGCATTTGATTTTTTTTTTTTTTTTTTAACCACTTGAGCCCCGGACCATTATGCTGCCTAAGGACCAGAGGTCTTTTTCCAATTTGGCACTGCGTCGCTTTAACTGCTAATTGCGCGGTTATGCAATGCTGTACCCAAACGAAATTTGCGTCCTTTTCTTCCCACAAATAGAGCTTTCTTTTGATGGTATTTGATCACTTCTGCAGTTTTTATTTTTTGCGCTATAAACGGAAAAAGACCGAAAATTTTGAAAAAAAATGATATTTTCTACTTTTTGTTATAAAAAAAATCCAATAAACTCAATTTTAGTCATACATTTAGGCCAAAATGTATTCGGCCACATGTCTTTGGTAAAAAAAATGTCAATAAGCGTATATTTATTGGTTTGCGCAAAAGTTATAGCGTCTACAAACTAGGGTACATTTTCTGGAATTTACACAGCTTTTAGTTTATGACTGCCTATGTCATTTCTTGAGGTGCTAAAATGGCAGGGCAGTACAAAACCCCCCCAAATGACCCCATTTTGGAAAGTAGACACCCCAAGGAAATTGCTGATAGGCATGTTGAACCCATTGAATATTTATTTTTTTTGTCCCAAGTGATTGAATAATGACAAAAAAAAAAAAAAAAAAAAATATTTACAAAAAGTTGTCACTAAATGATATATTGCTCACACAGGCCATGGGCCTATGTGGAATTGCACCCCAAAATATATTCAGCTACTTCTCCTGAGTACGGGGATACCACATGTGTGGGACTTTTTGGGAGCCTAGCCGCGTATGGGACCCCGAAAACCAATCACCGCCTTCAGGATTTCTAAGGGTGTAACTTTTTGATTTCACTCTTCACTGCCTATCACAGTTTCGGAGGCCATGGAATGCCCAGGTGGCACAACCCCCCCCCAAATGACCCCATTTTGGAAAGTAGACACCCCAAGCTATTTGCTGAGAGGCATATTGAGTCCATGGAATATTTTATATTTTGACACAAGTTGCGGGAAAGTGACACTTTTTTTTTTTTTTTTTTTTTTTTGCACAAAGTTGTCACTAAATGATATATTGCTCACACAGGCCATGGGCCTATGTGGAATTGCACCCCAAAATACATTTAGCTGCTTCTCCTGAGTATGGGGATACCACATGTGTGGGACTTTTTGGGAGCCTAGCCGCGTACGGGGCCCCGAAAACCAATCACCGCCTTCAGCGTTTTTAAGGGCGTGAATTTTTGATTTTACTCTTCACTGCCTAACACCGTTTCGGAGGCCATGGAATGCCCAGGTGGCACAAACCCCCCCCAAATGACCCCATTTTGGAAAGAAGACACCCCAAGCTATTTGCTGAGAGGCATGGTGAGTATTTTGCAGCTCTCATTTGTTTTTGAAAATGAAGAAAGACAAGAAAAAACTTTTTTTTTTTTTCTTTTTTCAAATTTCAAAACTTTGTGACAAAAAGTGAGGTCTGCAAAATACTCACTATACCTCTCAGCAAATAGCTTGGGGTGTCTACTTTCCAAAATGGGGTCATTTGGGGGGGTTTTGTGCCACCTGGGCATTCCATGGCCTCCGAAACTGTGATAGGCAGTGAAGAGTGAAATCAAAAATTCACGCCCCTTAGAAAGCCTGAAGGCGGTGCTTGGTTTTCGGGGTCCCGTACACGGCTAGGCTCCCAAAAAGTCTCACACATGTGGTATCCCCGTACTCAGGAGAAGCAGCAGAATGTATTTTGGGGTGTAATTTCACATATTCCCATGGCATGTTTGAGCAATATATCATTTAGTGACAACTTTGTGCAAAAAAAAAAAAAAAAAAAAAAAAATTTGTCTCTTTCCCGCAACTTGTGTCGCAATATAAAATATTCCATGGACTCGACATGCCTCTCAGCAAATAGCTTGGGGTGTCTACTTTCCAAAATGGGGTCATTTGGGGGGGTTTTGAACTGTCCTGGCATTTTATGCACAACATTTAGAAGCTTATGTCACACATCACCCACTCTTCTAACCACTTGAAGACAAAGCCCTTTCTGACACTTATTTTTTACATGAAAAAGTTTTTTTTTTTTTGCAAGAAAATTACTTTGAACCCCCAAACATTATATATTTTTTTAAAGCAAATGCCCTACAGATTAAAATGGTGGGTGTTTCATTTTTTTTTTTCACACAGTATTTGCGCAGCGATTTTTCAAACGCATTTTTTGGGGAAAAAACACACTTTTTTAAATTTTAATGCACTAAAACACACTATATTGCCCAAATGTTTGATGAAATAAAAAAGATGATCTTAGACCGAGTACATGGATACCAAACATGACATGCTTTACAATTGCGCACAAACGTGCAGTGGCAACAAAATAAATACATTTTTAAAAGCCTTTAAAAGCCTTTACAGGTTACCACTTTAGATCTACAGAGGAGGTCTACTGCAAAAATTACTGCCCTCGATCTGACCTTCGCGGCGATACCTCACATGCATGGTGCAATTGCTGTTTACGTTTGACGACAGACCGCCGCTTGCGTTCGCCTTAGCGCAAGAGCAGGGGGCGACAGGGGTGCTTTTTTTTTTTTTTTTTTTTTTCTTTATTATTTTTTTGCTTTTTTATCTTATTTTTAAACTGTTCCTTTCATTTTTTTTTTTTTTTAAATCATTTTTATTGTTATCTCGGGGAATGTAAATATCCCCTATGATAGCAATAGGTAGTGACAGGTACTCTTTTTTGAAAAAATTGGGGTCTATTAGACCCTAGATCTCTCCTCTGCCCTCAAAGCATCTGACCACACCAAGATCGGTGTGATAAAATGCTTCCCCAATTTCCCAATGGCGCTATTTACATCCGGCGAAATCTAAGTCATAAAATGCTCGTAGCTTCCGGTTTCTTAGGCCATAGAGATGTTTGGAGCCACTCTTGTCTCTGATCAGCTCTATGGTCAGCTGGCTGAATCACCGGCTGCATTCTCAGGTTCCGTGTTGAGACAGGAGAGCCAGAGAAAAACACGGAAGACGGTGGGGGGGGGGGGGGGCATTCCCTTCCACGGCTTGTAAAGGCAGTCTAGAGGCTAATTAGCCGCTAGGATTGCTTTTACATGAAAGCCGACCGCTGGCTGAAAAGAATGATACCAAGATGATACCTAAACCTGCAGGCATCATTCTGGTATAACCACTCAAAGTTGTGAATGGCGTACCTGAAGACAAAAAAATGGTTAACAATAAAGCACAGTAAACAATAAAGTATAAATAATTACATACCTGAAAAACAAACATGATAAAACATAATAACAATAACAATAACAATAACAACACTGCAGAATAGAATACAGTAAAAAAAGAGCAGAACAATAGAGAGAGAGAATAGAGAGAGAGAACAATAAAACGACAACTATTTTTTTTTATTTTATATATATTTTTTTTTTTTTTACACTTTTTTTGTAACTAACTTTTATAACTGTAACCGGTTCCAGGTTCGGGTCTCTCAAAATGCGATGGCATCTTGGGAGACCCTGTGAAAGTGTGCCTAGTCTGTGCAATGCTGTACCCTACGCTAATACTCAACTAGTGTATGGTAGCGTTCAAAACATTCACCAATGCAAAGACCAGGATTGTCAGGACAGAAGGGACAATAATAGCGGGTGTCACGCCTATATCCGCGTTTGCTGCAGACACAACATCTTTTTGGGGGGGGTTCGTTGGGTAGGGGTACTCGGGAGCACATAAAAATGCCTCTCATGCAGCCGACTGCATTTGGTTGGGGATGTGAATGGGGGAAGTACGGGCGCTGCAGAAGTGGTGGGTTCCCAATTAGGATTGGCGAATGCAGCAGGAAGGGCACTATGGGCACGACGGGCCTGTGTTTGTCTTTTTGGTGGCAGCGGGACACTACTTGTGCTTGTCACCTCACCAGCTTGAACTGCACTTATGGGACTCGCCACGTCACCAAGTGTTACTGCAGTGCTGGTTTGACTACGACCGGGGTGTACTAGGCCGCTGGTGCTTGCCAGTTCAATAAAAAGCTTCCAAAAAAACTGTTAGCGATCGCAGGGATCAGGCCTGACTCTGCGAACGCTGCAGTAATGCGTTTAGTGTTTTGTAAGTGACAGTGATCGATCGATACTGCACTTGGGTGGGCTGGACTGGGCCGGGCGGAGGGGCAAAACGCAGGTGCTAGCAGGTATCTGGGTTGATCCCGCTAACACTGCGTTTTTGGGAACCCTAAACTGCTGGGGACGCTAGTATAGATCTGATCTGATCGGATCAGATATTGATCCGTTCAGATACTATACCACTAAAGGAGGCGTATGCTGCGTGCGTGGGTGTTAGCGGTACTGGCGCTAACCTGACGCTGCCTGGGGCCGGTGCTTGCTAGTTCACCAAAATGCTACCAAAAAAACTGTTAGCGATCGCAGGGATCAGGCCTGACTCTGCGAACGCTGCAGTTATGCGTTTAGTGCCTTGTAAGTGTCAGTGATCGATCGATACTGCACTTGGGTGGGCTGGGCTGGGCCGGGCGGAGGGGCACAACGCAGGTGCTAGCAGGTATCTGGGCTGATCCCGCTAACACTGCGTTTTTGGGAACCCTAAACTGCTGGGGACGCTAGTATAGATCTGATCGGATCAGATATTGATCCGATCAGATACTATACCACTAAGGGAGGTGTACGGTGCGTGCGTGGGTGTTAGCGGTACTGGCGCTAACCTGACGCTGCCTGGTGCTTGCTTGCCAGTTCACCAAAATGCTACCAAAAAAAACTGTTAGCGATCGCAGGGATCAGGCCTGACTCTGCGAACGCTGCAGTTATGCGTTTAGTGTTTTGTAAGTGACAGTGATCGATCGATACTGCACTTGGGTGGACTGGGCGGAGGGGCAAAACGCAGGTGCTAGCGGGTATCTGGGCTGATCCCGCTAACACTGTGTTTTTGGGAACCCTAAACTGCTGGGGACGCTAGTATAGATCTGATCAGATCAGATATTGATCCGATCAGATACTATACCACTAAGGGAGGCGCATGCTGCGTGCGTGGGTGTTAGCGGTACTGGCGCTAATCTGACGCTGCCTGGGGCGACGCATATCACCGCCGGGCGATCAGGGGGCTAAACCTTTATTAGGTAATAAACGGCGGGTGCCCTGACACTATAAAAAATAAACGAACTAACCTGCGTCACCCGTAACGGTTATACGGTGATCAGTGATGAAAGGGTTAACTAGGGGGCAATCAAGGGGTTAAAACATTTATTAGGTAGTATATGGGGGTCCCTGTCACTATAAAACGCTGACGGCGAACCTAAATATTTACCTCACTAACTAGCGTCACCAGCGACACTAATACAGCGATCAGAAAAATGATCGCTTAGCAACACTGGTGACAGGGGGTGATCAAGGGGTTAAAACTTTATTAGGGGGGGTTAGGGGGGTACCCTAGACCTAAAGGGGGGTAATATTCACTGTCCCAACACTGTAACTGTCACAAACTGACACTATGCAGTAATCAGAAAAAAAAAAAAAAAAAACCTGCTGGTGTCAGTTTGTGACAGGGGGGGGGGGGGTGATTGGGGGGGGATCGGGGGGGCGATCGGGGGGGGGATCGGGGTGTTTTGTATGCCTGGCATGTTCTACTGTGTGTGTAGTGTGTTGTGCACTCACATTGATGTCTTCTCCCCTCGGCGCTGGAACGGAAAATACCGAGCCGAGGGGAGATGACATCATTTCCTTTGCTGCTGTTTAGCATACAGCAGCAAAGGAGTGTTCCCATTGGCCGGCGGCGATCGCGAGGGGGGGGCCACGAACGGATGGCCTCCCCCTCATCTCGGATCGCCGGGGAACAGAACGGGACCGCTTCGGGCACCGGGGGGGGGTCCGATCGGACCCCCCACCCGCGAGAGGCAAATCACGTACATGTACGTGATTTTGCCTGCCCGTGCCGCCTTGCCGACGTAAATCGGCGTTAGGCGGTCCTTAAGTGGTTAACTTACATGCCTATACTTAGAGCAGGGATCTCAAACTGGTGGCCCTCCAGCTGTTGTGAAACTACAAGTCCCATCATGCCTCTGCCTGTGGGAGTTATGCTTGTAACCGTCAGCCTTGTAATGCCTCATGGGACCTGTAGTTTCACAACAGCTGGAGGGCCGCCACTTTGAGACTCCTGACTTAGAGGCTCTGTGCAATAGTTTTGCACAGAGCAGCCCCCGATCTTCCTTTTCTGGGTTGCACCCGCCGCTTTCCATGGGCACGCCCTTGCAGGCTTACTCCTGAGTCCCGCTGTTGCATCCATTGACACAGAAAGCAGGACTCAGCCCCACCACCAGCTCCTGTGTCACAGCTTTTGATTGACAGCAGTGGGAGCCAATGGCTCCTGCTATCAATCTGCTCAATGAGGAGAATGACAGCGTCTGGAGTCGCTGAGCTCATGTACATCACTGGATTGGATCAGGCTCAGGTAAGAAAAACAGGGTTGGAATGGGGGGGGGGGGGGGGGGTAGCTGCAGCACAAAGGAATTTTTACTTTACTTTAATGCATAGACTGCACCTAGAACCTTAAAGGGGTTGTAAAGTTATTTTTTTTTTTTAAATAACAAACATGTTATACTTACCTTCACTGTGCAGCTCGTTCTGCACAGAGTGGCCCCGAACCTGCTCTTCTGGGGTCCCTCGGCGGCTGTTTCAGCTCCTCCCCGCAAGCATTTACCACATTAATGCGAGGGCTCGCATGGTGGTGAGTGCTTGCGGGCGCGCTCCCGTGATACAGCGGGCGGCTATAGCCGCTCGCTGTATCACTCGGCCCCGCCCCCCCCGCGCGCCGCGTCATCGGATGTGATTGACAGCAGCGCGAGCCAATGGCTGCGCTGCTTTCAATCCATCCACTGCAGCCAATCAGCGACCAGGCTGAGCTGCAATGAAGATGACGAGGACGAGCAGCGAAGATTCGAGGCGTCAGGTAAGTAAAACGGGGGGGCTGGGGGCGGCGGTACTGTCAAAAGTTTTTTCACCTTAATGCATTAAGGTGAAAAAATTTTTACCTTTACAACCCCTTTAAGGCTTTACAAACACTTTAAGTACACCCAGCCTGCCCATACATGGATCGAATCTTCGCCAGTCCCCGCTGAACCGGCCAAAATTTGATCCATCATTCCTGGCTTTAGGCACAGTCAAACCATAAGGGAAGCGTGACTTATACCCTGCAAGGTTACACCCTATATACAGAACAGCCTGCCAAACAGTTTTTCAAATAGACATTACAGTACTGAAGCAGTTCTTCCCATTACCTTGTGTCTAATGATCCCAGAACACATCTGCTGGAGATGAAGGAACACCCGCCTTGCTGCCTCCCACCTAATTTAAGGGAAAAAAAAAAAAAAAAACACAACACACAACCTGGAAGGGTTTGAGCCAGAAGTCAAAATTGAAGCCTGCCCTGGTCTGAATGGGATTAGCTATACACAAAGTAAAAAGTGGGGATGATACACACAGCACAGACTTCAGGAATACACTCCTCCTGACCCCGATTTAAGCTGTGTGCGCGCATTCTGAAGAGAATTACAAAAGCATTCAGAGGTCTACAATTGTTCTTTGAAAAAGAAAAAAAAAAAAAAAAAAAAAAGTACAGCAAAATCCTATATGGCAAAAAAATAAAAAAATAAATAAAAAAAAAAGTTGCCCAAAGGAAAAACTGCTGCAAGGAGGATTGTGAAACAGAATCAAAGTAGTGAGCTGTTTATAGTGCTTTCTTCAACCATGAAAATGTAGCTTCTCAAGAAGAAAATCACAACCACCTAGTATATGAGAGACAAGACACGCAAGAAAACAAGCACATTCCGAATACACAAAACCAGCAACAATGCCTCATATGCACATGGGCCATACATATTTACACGGGATCTAGATGCCAGCAAGATTCTGCATAAGGCCTGGTTCACACTATTGTAGCTCAGCGAGCAGAGTTTGCCCAGACATGGCAGTTCATTCAATTAAATGGGCTGCTGTGCCTTGTGTTTCATGCAAGAAAAAAAAGGTTCCTGCACCATTTTTAAAACACAGCAGCAGGGAAATTGCAGGGTGCTTTTGCGCCATGCGATTGCCCAGCTGTTCCCACACCTGCGCTGCTTTTTAGATGTGTGGGGGTGCTATATATATATATATATATATATATATATATATATATATATATATATATATATATATATATATACACACACATACATACACACACGCACACACGGACCCCATTACTAGTCACAACTGCCCAGGGCCTAAACATCCATAGCCAGTGGCCACGGCTACATACTATTGGTGGTGCAAAGAAAGGAAAATTCTGGACCGAAATCGAAAATTCAGGATGCACTTGTCCGGGAAACTGACAGTTTAAAAAAAAAAAAAAAATTTATATATATATATATATATATATATATATATATATATATATATATATATATATATATATATATATATATATATATATATATATATATATATACACACACACACACACACACACACACACACACACATACTATATCCGACTTACTCTTTTTTTGAAGGACTTTTGCCAGTAAAGCATCCTTGGACGACACAATGTTTGTTTGAGGACACGTCATATCATAAGCATGCATTTACGTTAATTTCTACATACATAAGGGAAACACAGAAGCCAATAGCCGCAGGAAGTGGCATCCTTGAGTTCATGTTGCTATAGAAACAATGCAGTGCAGAAATCAGACAACATGGGCAGTCATGTGACTATTACAGACCATCCCTGGGAACATTTCATAAACAGCCTTCTGCAATAATAAAGGCCAAGTATGTCCCTGCTGGTGAAGAACTGGTTCAGAGGAAGGTGTGAGCCCACATACAGGTTACATAAGGAATGCAGGTGAAGGGT
The DNA here is from genome assembly GCF_042186555.1 of Aquarana catesbeiana. Lineage (NCBI taxonomy): Eukaryota > Metazoa > Chordata > Amphibia > Anura > Ranidae > Aquarana > Aquarana catesbeiana. The sequence continues at coordinate 38,091,163 of NC_133330.1, forward strand.
TGCAACACCTTGAACAAGTTTTGTTTGACTATCTTAAGCCATATTCTGATTCACACTGTACCTCGTTCAACTAAAGGACGGCCTGTCTGCTCTCATAGAAACCAGATCACAAAATCAAAAAAAAAAAAACAAAAAAAAAATAAAAAAACTAACACATGGAATGGAAGAATAGGACTTTTTTTTTTTATTTCAGGCAAGTCAGTCATTTTATCCAACATTTATTACAGCATTTCAGAGGGAAACTTTGGGCCAATTTAAAAGGGGTTGAAAAGTCTTCAGGTTTTTCACCTATAGGCATCATTCTCACAAGGCGGATCCGCTGCCTCGGAGTCCGCCTGCTCAGCGGGAGATCTCTCCGTTGATCTCCGCTGAGCCGGCGGATGACAGGTCCCTCTGCTCAGTGAGCGGGGAGGGGCCTGTGGAGCGCCGCTGCTTCCTATGGAGAGATCGGACGGAAACGGACAGCATGTCCGTTTTAAACAGATCTCACCTGATCCGATAGGGACGGATGCGAACGTAGAAACATCAGTCTGATTTTAATGGATAGGATGTCAGCGGACATGTCACCGCTGACATCCGTCGCTCCATAGACTAGCATGGAGCGCCCGTTCAGGTCCGCCGTCAAAACTGACAGGTGGACCTGAAAGGTCCGACAGTGTGAAAGGGGTCTAATGCATTCTATGCATCAAGGTGAAAAGCCTTGTGTTGCAGCTGCCCCCCCCAGAGCCCCTCTTTTTCTCCGTTCCAGTGATGTGCACAAGCCCAGCGACTCCAGCTGCTGTCTCCGTCCTCATTGGATAGACTGATAGCAGCAGGAGCCATTGGCTCACGCTGCAATCAAATCCAGTGACACGAGAGCGGGGGGCAGGGCAGTCCTGCTGTCTGTCAATGGATGCAGCAGCTGAACTCGTGAGGGTGCCCCCATGGAAAGCTGCTCTGGGGGGGGCACCCGATGAAGATGAGGAGCCGGGAGCTCGGCCGTGGGACCTCAGAAGAGGAGGATTGGGGCTGCTCTGTGCAAAACCCTTGCACAGAGCTGGTAAGTATAACATGTTATTTAAAAAAATATGAACCTTTACAATCACTTCAACAGAAGCTGAGCAACATCAGACCCACCAAACCATTCATGATGGAGGTAAATCTATTGTCCCTAATGCAGTCATATAGACACCAGGGGTGGAAGACAACCAGTAAACACCCAGAGGAAACCCAAACAAAGAAAAAAAAAAAAAAAAAAAAAAGAAGGAAAAAATCCTATATACAGGCACTTGAACCCCGAGTTGCAAGGCTTTGGCACTTTCCACTAAGGCCTCGTTCACACAGGCAAACTCAAAGGTAAACCAGTGTGAAGGCCATGTTTTGCCTGCACAGGTGTTTGTTGATCTGCGTGCAGGCAGTCCCATTCACATCAATTTGGATGCAGCGGCTGCACGGACAGAGCTGCTGCTCTAAAATGGATATTCATGCACATGCCTGTCCCCAAAAGGCACCCCCCTCCCTCTTTAGCTCCAATGCAATTTAAAGTGTTTGTAGGGCTTCAGTTTTAATTTTTTTTTTGTTTTTTTTTTTTTACTACAACAAACATGTCATACTTAACTGCTTTGTGCAATTGCTCAGGGCAGCCCCGATCCTCTTTTTGGGCCCTCTCTAGCGCTCCTGGCTCCCCTTGTTCATCCAGTGCCCCCATAGGATGCAGCTTGTGCTGGCTCGCTCCCGAGTCCCAATGCCTGTGTCCATAGACGTAGAAAGTGGGGCATGGCCCCGCCCCCTCATCAGTTTGAAAGCAGCAGGAGACTATGGCTTCTGCTGCCATCGATCTGCCCTATAAGGAGGGGCAGAGCTGTGGGGAGCCACTGCTCTCGTGCACAGGGCTGGATCGCGGTGAGTCTCAGGTTAGTATAAGGTGAAGATGGGGGTGACACCAGGCATTGAAGATTTTTTTAAACTTTATGCACAGAATGCATGAAGGTAAAAAATAAATAAAACCTTAAGGCTTTATGACTTTATAAAATATAGGTTTATGTGGGTGCATTTTATTATAGGGTACGTTTGCCTTTTTTATAAAGAAAAAAAAGTGAACTCCAAAATATCCTGTCCTCCACATAGCAGTCTTTCACCATTCTAGAGCAAGTATCTATCTTAATGCTTGCAATTCCAAGGGCTCACTGGTCAGCACAGCCACGAGACCATGCTGACCAATGAGAAGCGCATCGGAGGCTTCTTCCAGTAAGAAGTCCTAAAAGAAAAGTGCTTGTTATTTTTCGGAGAGAGGTCACACAACAGCACTGACCAATGAACATGTGCTATTGAGAGCATTATCCACTGGAGGGATGTGTTAAAATGGTGCACAGACCACTACACCAACCGCACAGGGCATCATGGCCACTATGTGCAGCAGGGTACGATGGGCAGCCAAGATATTTGAAAGTTCATTCACCTTTCTACAAAAAAGGTGAATTGCAAATATCCTGGCAGCCCCTCACACTCTTCACCCTTTGCATTTTGGCAAAAGGTGGAATATGCCTTTAAAGTATCAAGCTTAGAAGAAAAAAAAAGCATTTTCTCAAGCTTAATGACCCAAATAGGTTTACAGACTTGTACATACCTGCATTGCTTTCTTTATGCTTATATGCATTTAAAGCTCTGGATCAGCGAGCACAATGCGGGTGATCAACGTGAGAATATAAACCATCAGAACAAAAATACCACTAAAAAAAACAAAAAAAACAAATCTACATAAAGCGGGGAAACTAAAGCTTCCTGTGTCATTATAATAGCGCAGGAAACTATCAGAAGTGTCATGCGCAAAATTAACCAAGCAAATAGACCTGTTTTGTGCCATCAGAATGAAGTATAAAATAACACAGGTCTGCCCCTAATTAACAGAGGGAATGCATCAGTTTTCCATATAGAAAACTGCAGCCGATTCCCACCAGGTGTGACCTTGTAGGGGACTCTAGCTGTCAGACAGCTCACATCACTCTTTCTGCTCGTGCAGGGATTACTCTACATGAGCAGAGCCTGCAGGGTTAACAACCCTCCCTGAGTTGAGTGGGGGGCAAGGGACAGCAGGGAGATTGAAGCCTGCCACTCCAGCTCTCACGTCCTTTGTGTTGGGTCTGTAAGACTGCAGAACAGAGAACTAATCACTCCTATTTAACAAAAAGGGGCGCAATGCCTCTGCTCCTCAAGCATCTGCTCTATTTTTTAGGTTTACAAAAGCGGTGCAGTACTTCAAACACTTTGCCAATTTCCCCTTATAGTAATTAAAAGGAAATCTATAGTCGCAGCATACACTTACATAGCAACATTGTTGTAACAATACAAATATTTTTGACAATCCAATATAAAAACGTAAAGCGTTACTAAACCCAGGACCCTGCATTCCCTATATCTGATCCCCCACAGAACATGGAAATGCAATTTTAGTAAATATAAAAACTGCCAAATACCTTTTCTCATCAGCAGTATATAGCAGTCTTGTGACTTCTATCATTATCTGGTTAAAGCTTGGAGGAGTTTTCATTCTCCCATGACTGTCCTATGAGGCTGCAGGACCCCTGACCCTCTGTCTGGACACTGCAAATTGGCCCTGTGCTGATCACATGCACTCTCCCAAAAAAAAAACAAAAAAACCTCCAGCCACACACCAAACTGAGCATGTGCAGCTTGCCTCCCAAGGCTTTGTTCTATCAGGAGATGGTTTGGGGACTGTGGAAGGGGAGGATCAGAGAAGACAGGATCAGTCTTTTTACACAATGCCGAGGATTTACCCCTTAAGGTTCCACAGTGAGTATAACAAGCATGCTTTACTGCATATGCAGACTGATTTTACTGTTGTGGGTTTAGTAAAACTAATTGAAACATTTTCCTTTCAGGTTGTGAATGCTGCCTGCCGGCTGGCCATGTGCATAGACCTTTTAGCACAATAGGACTAAAAAAAAAAAAAAAAAAAAAAAAAAAAAAAGAAAAAACCACACACACACACACAACGAAGGACTTATTTACACAATAGTGTTCAGTTCTACATGTGCGTTTACATGCATTTGCGGTACAGTTTGCGCTGCATTTTTTATGATTTTCTTTGGCATTTATGTGAGTTATTGGTGCATTTGCAAAAAAATGCAGCAAGCTGTAGTTACTAACACCAAAATGTCCCTGGGACAATGCTGCATGTAAAAACCCAATTGGGGACATAAATTATGCTGCACAGCAACACAAAGCTAAAACAGAAAATGCATTTTATTAGAATCATGAAGCTTTATTCATAAATTCCTCCCTCAATTGTCCTAAAGTAGCAGGAAAAAAAAAAACTGCCCTTGGCCACTTCCTTATCATAGATGTGCTTACAGTGAATCTGCCTCATCTCTACCATCAACCATTAAGCATCACTTTAAATGTTACTAGCACATTTATTTTTACATGCAGAAGTGTAAATGGGTTCTCAGCTGTACAGGCTCGTCATCGTGTGAACATGACTGGTTTGTTTATTATTCCATATAGTGAAATGATTCAAGGTGATCAGATCAATAACGTAAACTTTAAACACAGAAGCAAACAAAAAAATTGTTTGCACAGCAGTCTGATGAACTGTTACCACTGGCTTCATTAAAGTGGGAGGAAACTCCCATTTCTGACTTTTACTTAAAAAGGTTAATAAGGCTTACATATAGGTAGTGTAAATATCTCCTGAACATGCTCCGTTTAGATCTTTACTGTACAAGCAGCCAAGTTCACACTGGCATTAAAAGCAAGCCTTTGAGGGGGAGTTTTTAATGCTTGATGTCAATCGCCTATGCAAATGATACAATGGACAGCATACACAGTGCTGTTCACATCGTCAAAACATGAAGTGTTAGCGTTGTGTTGCTTCAAAATTGAAGCCTCATATCGAGTCTCGAGGAGTTTGAAGCCTTTCAATGCCTCCCATTCAAGTCTATGGTAACGCTCCGCAAAAGCACTGGCAGGTGGTTGCTGTGCGTTAAAATTTGTTTAAAAAAAAAAAAAAAATCATGCAGGAGGAATATAATGTCCTACAATGCCCTGTAATGATAGAGGAGAGCATAGAGTGTCTCCTGCAGTCACTTCCTTCTATGCACTTCCTGCTTGAAAATGGCCGACATCAACTTATGAGGGTAGGTGTGTAAATCATGATAAAGGGCACGACCCTGTCCTTTAGAATATCTGAGAGACAATTGGATGTACCCAATAGTTCCTGCATGCCCTTCTCTTCCTCTGTTCAGCCAACTGCTCAAACGTCATCTGCAGGAGGACAAACATGGGATAGATCCTAATAAAGGAATTCATGCTGCTGCTCTCCCAGCTAATGGAGTATGAACAGGAAACATTCACCACAACAAGCCACATCTCAAACCATTTCCTGTAATGTCATATTTCCTATAAAAAAAAAAATAAATAAATAAAAAAAAAAGCATTTGTGGAGCGGTTTTAAACACGCATCAAAACTGAGGAAGCCTTGTTAAAGCATCATTAACGTTTGTAAAATGCCAGTCTACCACCTATACTAAAGCACATTAACAACAGTCTAAAGCCCATACCAAGGGGCATTAACGCTATAGGAGTGTTTGCCAAGATTTAGAAATTTAGTCAAGTGTGAACAAGCCCTAAGGCCCCTTTCACACAGGCTATCCAATCGGGTTCGCCTGTCGTTTTTTTTTCAGGCGGACCTGAACCGACACTCCATTCACCCCTATGGAGCAGCAGATGTCAGCGGTGACCTGCCTGCTGACACCCGCCGTTATCCGATCTTGTCCGTGAAATCCAGACAGATGGAAACCCTACTTTACATCCGTCTGGCGGATCGTATGAAAAAACGGACAAGCGGTCCGTTTTCATCCGATTTTCCCACAGAGGAGAGCAGGGCTCTGGGAGGGTCAGTCTCAGCTCAGTGAGCGGAGACGACCCGTCATCCGCCTGCTCAGCGGATCGATCCACCGCTACGCAAAGCGGAGACCACCTATGTGAAAGGACCCCAAGGGTGACTCTGCGCATTAAACATCTCAAGAAAAGATAAAACTTGAGAAGCCTCAAATTGAAGGCAGCATTTTGGTTTCCAGACTACATGAGAGCCCTAGTGCAGTGACATCATTCGCAGCGAAGCTGAATATTTTTCAGCCTTCTTGTTCCAGAACTAGCTAGGGGCCTGGTAAATTACATACGATGGGCTTCAGAGATTCTCATGCTGATTTTTGCTCCAGGAGAGATTACAGCGCTCACACTAAATGCAGCAGCCAAAGCGTTACTAAACCCAGGACCCTGCATTCACTATATCTGGTCTCAAACAGTACACAGAACATGGAAATGTAATTATGTTAGTAAATACAAACTGATAAATATCTTTTTTTCATCAGCAGTACATAGCAGTCTTGTGATCAGTGTCTGGTTAAAGCTTGTAGGTGGAGTTTTCATTCTCCCTTGATTGTCCTATGAGGCTGCAGGACCCCTGACCCTCTGTCTGGACAGTGCTGATTGGCCCTGTGCTGATCACATACCCCCCACTAAAAAAAAAAAAAAAAAAAAAAACTAGCAATATATGCCAAACTGAGCATGTCCGGAGTGCCCCCAAGACTCCATGCTATCAGGAAATGGATTGGGGACAGAGGAAAAGGGGGAGCATCAGAGAAAACAAGATCAAACAGCCTTTTTACACAATGTGGAGGATTAACCCCATATACAGACTAATTTTACGGTTGTGGATTTAGTAACACAAACATACGCTAGACTGCAGCATTTTAAAAGGCACCAGTTACCTGGCACCAAGATCTGTGCAGCCTTAGACATGAACTGAAACTGCTTTTATTAGGATTCCTCACAGAATCCACATTCCCAGCCAACAAAGGCGAGCGTTGACCGGTGGTGCAGTTGTTTGCCAGACGCACCTGTGCTTAATCAGGCAGATCTCCAGAACAAAAAGATTGTGTGTTGTCGAGAGCAGAGCAAGCCGCATGTACCAGATAGGAAAATACAAAAATTTACAATACAACACCGGAACCATAAGCTATTTTTCAGTAGGACTTTAAAGTACGTAGTTTGTTTCACAACATTCCTTTAGCTAGGGAAAGCAAAACAGGTGAGCTAAATGAGCTGCATAATGCAACAGCATAAGCTGTACTCAACTGGAAAGATACTGCAACTATACTCCGATGCCAATTAGGTACACCAGCTTAATGCAAACAGCAAATCATACTGCTGCATCGAATTCACAAAGCATGCATACATGGTCAGGAACTGCCACTCAGCAAAACATAAATGTGAAAGTTAAAGCGGACCTCTGTTCTTTTCTCCTTCCTTTAAAACAAATGGGAAAAAAAAAAAAAAACACCTTATTTTAGTAAAACAACCAGCGCTTCTACCTTTCTTACCTAGGCAACAATAATATAGCCCCAGCTGCCTGAAGCCCCCAGAGATGCCCACATCACCCATGAAAAGAGGCTTTGGGGCAATCAAAACAAGTGCACATCAGGGGCTGGCCACAGGGTCCCGAAAGACAACAGCCCCCCCCCCCCCCCCACCCCGGTGAAATCCAAGAGGAAGACAGGTGACGCAGGATGGTGCCTGTATAAGGAGAGCACTGTAGAGAGAGTAGAGGAAAAAAAAAAATATATAAAAAGTGGACAACACTGGATTTGCTGGGATTTTAAGTATATCTTTACAGTGTAGAAAGTCAAGAGGTAAGGGGCAAACTGTATTTTTGGGGAGTGGGTGATATTTCTAAGATCTAAGGGACCTTTAACCCCTTGGCACTGGCTGAACGCAAATATGCAGCCTCTCAACGCCTAGTCCTTAACGCCGAGGGGCCGCATATTTGCGTAAATTGCTGCCTATACACCTGTGCCGAGAGTGCGCACGCTGCGGGCTCCCAGCGCAGTTACTGTTGACTAAGTGCCGGTTCACACTAGACGCGGCACGACTTGCAGGTCGCCTCACCGAGGCGACCTGCACACGACTGCCGGGGCGACTTGCAAGACGACTTCTGTATAGAAGTCTATGCAAGTCGCCCCTAAAGTAGTACAGGAACCTTTCTTCTAAGTCGGAGCGACTTGCGTCGCTCCGATTAGAACGGTTCCATTGTACAGAACGTGAGGCGACTTGTCAGGCGGCTAGGTCGCCTGACAAGTCGCCCCCGTGTGAACCGAGCCTAATTGAAAGATTTTTCTAATAGTGTGAAGACATACATAGAATATAAAGGGATACATTTTTCTTGAGCTTTTCGTGCGCTAAAAGGTGCCAATAAATTCATGATATTAAGTCAAATTTTATATATATATATATATATATATATATATATATATATATATATATATATATATATATATATATATATATATATATATATATATATATTTATTTATTTTTTTTTTTTGACTTAATATCATGAATTTATTGTCTGCCAATATTGGCACCTTTTAGCGCAAGAAAAGCTCAAGAAAAGTGTGTGTGTACACATTTTTTGTTTTTTGTTTTTTTTTAATTTTTTAAACTGTCATTTTTGATTGACACCAAAACTTCCATTAGGTGCACCTCTACTTTAAAGCATCAAATGGATTGTGAATGCCATACATGGAGACTGCAGCATAGATCAGAAACTGCTGACCTCCTATTTCTGCACATTACATTATATAAACTGTAGTTTACAAATGAAGTAGAAACTAGGAAGGAACAAAAAAAACCAGCATAAAAAAAAAAAAAAAAAAAGTGTGCGTGGGGAAGGTTTTTCATGACACACGTTAGGCCCCCTTTTCTCCCTCCCCCTCCAGATATAAACCAAGCAAAATGAATTCCACAGCATACCTGACCATGTGCTTTTCTTTAAAATGGAGCTTATGTCTTTACATAAAACAGAGGAAGAGTTTTTAATGGAGACAAGTAAGGTCTCCAACGCAAAAAAAAAAAAAAAACAAAACAAAACAAACCACCCACAAACTTTTAGATTCTAAGAAATCTTTATTTTATGTACACTGTGGCCCAAGCTCAATGCATGCTCCCAGCACCTGGAAGATGGCAAGAATGGAGCAGAACACTAGGCATGCACAGGAGTCGCATCCTCAGTGAATACTCAATAGCAGACGCAGAAGATTTTAGACCCAGGAGATGAGGTCAGTGGCCATAGAAGGGCTGCAGTGGGGGATCATGAACATCATATCTCTGGGAAGGCAGTCCAACAGGGTAAGTACTTATAATGGATACTTGCACTTTGGTGGACTTTGGTGGACTTTTGCCATCATTCTACAAGCACTGAAGTTCTGTCTATTCATTTTCCAGGCTTAGTACCGGCAGGGCAAATGATGTGACCATGAACACAATCCCAGACGAGCTCCACACACAACCTGTGATCTGTCATATCTCCCGCACAGTCCTGGGAACCCGAATAAAGCATCTTTAGGATGAGATGGGAACAAAAGGTTCAGGCTGAATGTGGCTGATCATTCTACAGCAAGTGTGTGGTGATGCCAAAGCAGCATGAACCAAACTCCTGAATAATCATTCCCAGCACCTTCCACAGCAAAGGGGTGTTCTACCTAGTCCTGGACTGATGTAACAAAGCAGTCATTGAATGTTCAGATATATATCCAGAGGAGTTCGGCAACAGAACCACTGCTCCCGACGACCTACAGCAAGTGTAGATAAAACAGAATCGAAATGCCAATCTCTCATTTATAAGCAAGCAGGTAATTTTTAGGAGATGGGGAGCTCAAGTTTTGATAAAGCTGAGCTCTACACAGTTTTCTGTTCTGCATTCCCTGCAATAGGGCAAAAAAATAAATAAATAAAAATAAAAAAAATAAAATTTTACCACTTGCTGTGGCCTTCCCCCATCTAAATACTTACCTGAGCTCTACATCGATCCAGTACTGTGCTTGTCTGCCGATCTTCTCTCCCCTCAAGCTTTACCAAGAGTAGCAGAAGCCATGGGTCACTGTATGCACACAGCCCAACTCAGGATTGAGAATGCACATCTGCCTCCGTAGTGGCTTGCTATGGGGGCAGACAGAAATGGAGGAGCCAAGCTCGCTGGCTTGGGACCCCAGAAGAGGGTATTTGGGGCTGCTCTATACAATACCATTGCAGAGCAGGTAAGTATACCATGGAACTTCCACTTTAATGCCTTCTCCCCGGATCCTGTTTGTGAAACTGAGCTTTTGGGGACGGGGAGCAGGTACCCGCACCCACTTCCATTCCAGTTGCCCAGGTGATTGGAAGCAGAAGCTCTCCCTCCCGAAGTCTTCTGGGACACATAACAGGTCCTAGAAGATTTTGTGACCAGTCACAGAGCGCAGCGCCGCTCTTACATGCGCAGTGGGCCCCCGGCTGTGAAGCCGCAAGCTGTCACAGCCGGGTGCCCATAGTAGAGATGCCGGGGGCCACCGCCAAGGGAGGACACAGCGTGGGTGAGCGCACCACTGGATCGTGGGACAGGCGAGTGGCTGTTTATTAAAAGTCAGCAGCTATACTTTTTGTAGCTGCTGACTTAACAAAAATGACTGCAACTTCACTTTAAGTTGCAATAACCGGTATTGTCCCTCCCCAGCCTGTGATTGGACAGTGAAAAGAGAAGCAGAAGACCAATGAGCTCATTTCTCGGTCACTCCGTTCTCTCTTCTGCTTTCATGTTCCCTCTTACCACATGAGCACTCCAGCAAAACTGGTTGGCTCCTTGAGCGCACATTTCTCAAATAAATCCCTTATGCTGCTTTGTACTTTTTTTTTAAAAAAAAGAAAATGCTGCAAAGTGAATATTTTAGCTTTTTAATACAGACTATTGAGATTAGAACAAATTTTATTAACCAAGGATTAAAAAGGAACAAGTAATGGGGGATGGGACTGGACATCACAAAAATAAGTAACTAGTAGGCCTCATGCATTTAGCCACATCCATCAAACGCATCTGATTGGTTCCGGCCTCGGACACCCATCCCTGACGGCAGGTAACCACTTGGTGTGCGGCTACATGCGAACAGCTACAGCCTGTCAAAACTTTGTTTGGGCTGAGCGGACGCCGCCCCCCCCCCATTAGCATGCAGCTATCATTCCATCGGTGAGAATCTGCCAATTCTTGCCGCTGGAATCCGGTGTATGCTGCCAACAGCTGTATAAAGGAGGCCTTACCATTAGCAATACAGATTGTGATCCGCAATGAGACCATTCAACATGGACAATTTCATAGTATTGGCAGTTGATAGGATGGAGTTTTTGGCGTTAAGATTGTTCAGTCCGTCGGCCCTCACATACATCTTTATTCTTATCACACGTGAATAAAAGTAAAAGCCACGGAATCGGCGTGATGTGTCAAATGACATGCGAGTAACATTTTGAGTAGCTGTACCTCAATTCCACGTTTTAATTACACACACACAAAAAAAAAAAAAAAAAAAAAATTATCTTACTAGATATAGCTTGTGTATTTGAGATTTTAAACATGGTAAACTTATAGTTTTCTTTTAACTCAAGTTGAAATGTCAATTTTCTGAAGTTATACTGATGGTACCCAAGCAGGGTTGGTGGCGAGGATTTTGACAGTCTTGTCAAGGGGGTATAGAGCCATATAGGCCAATCCATTGGTTGTCTGCAATCATAAAAAAAAAAAATTAAAACCCTTTGGTTAGAGACACAAAATCACTGGTCTATGAAATGCATAAAAATCTGGTGAAAAACACAATGATCAAGACACCACAATGAAGAAGAAAGGTTTTCCGGCGCTCAGATCTTATGACGTCAGGAATGGAATTGTATAATGATGGTTCTGATAGAACATTAATGTTAGAACAAAAAAAAGGGGGGGGGGGGAGAGGAGGCAGCCGTCCTCAGAGGGTGTCCATAGCCTCTGTGAGCATAGCACTGAAAAGGGAAGGGGGGGTGTGGAGGCGCCAACTCTGCTGACACTGTTATATGGTGAAGGTGTAATACATACTCTTACTGGTAAGTCAGTTCAGATGGGGTGGCGATGTCCATCAGGGATTGTATGACAACCCTGATGGACATCGCCACCCCATCTGAACTGACTTACCAGTAAGAGTATGTATTACACCTTCACCATATAACAGTGTCAGCAGAGTTGGTGCCTCCACACCCCCTTTCCCTTTTCAGTGCAAGACACCACAATGCCCGGATTATTCTTTTCCTAGGACAGGGGTCTCCAAACTTTCTAAACAAAGGTCCAGTTTACAGTCTGTCAAGCTTTAGAGGGGCCGGACTGTGGCCAGTGGGAGTAGAAATCGCACGGGTGTCAGCGGGCGGATCGGGGCCCCAATGAGGGTGTCAGCGGGCGGATCGGGGCCCCAATGAGGGTGTCAGCGGGCGGATCGGGGCCCCAATGAGGGTGTCAGCGGGCGGATCGGGGCCCAGCATTGCCGTTAGTTGGAAGGAAAAAAAAAAAAAGTGTCCCAAGGGCCAGATAAAAGCAAGCAAATGGCCAAATCTGGCCCCTGGGCCACAGTTTGGAGACCACTGTCCTAGGGGATCCCGGAGAGCAATTTCTTCCCCATAATTCCCAGCTACCCTTAGTTATTACAGTGTGGTGTCTCACTACCGGATGTAACACAATTATAAATTATGGACAATGAAGCAGAAGTTGCAAGGCTAGATGTTAGAATACGGAGATCTCTCTGCTGGAGAACACCCCCCCCCCGAGTTAGAGGATGATTCAACTTGCCAACCTATGGTTTTTTAGCTGCAATTACAGCTACACAGAAAGCGATCGACCTCAAAGCGCCCACACACACAGTCTGCAGCCAGTGTGGCCAAGTTAGGGGTCCCTGACCCTCATGGAACCGGATATCTTTCTATTTTCATTAAAGAGAACAAAAGCTTCACCATTCATGCACATCACAAGTAACGTGAATCAGAAAGAAATTGATATAGGTCAGTCGATATCAATAAAAACAGATTCCTCACCACTAGTGCATAACCAAAGAAACATTGATGAATTCCAAAAACAAAAAAAAGATTTTCGGGGATGTCTGCAGATTTTAAACCCCTTCTCCCTCCCCCCCATACATACTCTCCCTATATCAGTGTGCACAAAAAAAATAAAACACTGCTGAGTCACAGACGCTGCCGCTGGTAATTGACAGACTTATTAGTGTAAAGAACTGTTAAAAGTAAAAAGTCTAGGTCAATATCAAGTGCATATTTCTTTACACTGTCTGAAAAATTGTTTTTTTTCATGGACGCACAGTTATATTTTAACCCTCTTGTAGCAAACACAAGGGGCCCGTGGAACGTGTTGTGCTACAACCGCATTGTCCTCCAGCAACAAAAGGCTTGAGAAAAGTGAGACAAGTTTAGGCCCCTCCCCCTCACCCAGCCTGAAGGTTCTCTCCGAGGACCCAATACTAGTGATCTCATCAGACGGCTCTATGAAACAGGGCGGTGGGGGGGAGGGGAGTGACCGAGTACAAGCAGAGAAGAGACACAGCACAGGCGGAGGGGAGTGACTGCAATTACAAGAGAGTTTGAATACAAGGGATAGAGTGTACCCCGTCCTGCTCAGGGAGGGGAGCGTGAGAGAAAAGTAGAGATGATGCAAGAGGAAAACATGGCAACCACAGAACTAGAAAAAGCCAAGCCTTTCACACAGGCCAGCAGATGAGAGAGAGGAAATAGAGCCATTAATAAAAAACGTGTGTGTATAATATACATATCTCCTCAAAATAAACTGAAGATATTTAGGAGTATATTAAAATAAAAATATAGTAAACCAAAAATTTGTGTATATAAAATTGCCATAGAGCATTATTTGAAATTAGGGTCACCTCCATATGAATGTCATGTGGGGAAAACTGCGCAGATGTAATCTGACAAATAAAAACAGGTCTATGACACTACAGCATACATTTTTTTTCAGGTATTTATATAGCGCCATCAGTTTACGCAGCGCTTTACATAAACATTGTACATTCACATCAGCCCCTCGCCTCAAGGAGCTTACAATCTAAGGTCCCCAACTCATTCATACATACTAGGGCCAATTTAGACAGGATCCGATAAACCTACCAGCATGTCTTTGGAGTGTGGGAGGAAACCGGAGACCCCGGAGGGAAACCCACGCAGGCACAGGGAGAACATGCAAACTCCAGCAGATAGTGTCGTGGATGGGATTCAAACCAGCGACCCTTCTTACTGCTAGTCACTACACCTTTGCAAGTGTTTAATGTTGCAAAAACCATGAATATGTTAAATAACCAAATTTAAAAATAAAACAGCACAGCCAAAATGCATGCAAGGAGAAGGTCCTCCTAGGAGCCTGCGGACACTTCTAAAGCTGCCCATAGATGGAATGAAATCTGTCCGGTTCGGCGGAGAGTGCTGGATTTCAACCCATGAATGGCCACTGTGCTTGTAGACAAAGTTGATCTACTGCTTTTCCTGCTGGAAAACTTCCTCTTGATTATAGCCTGCAGCACTGATCTGTGTATTCTGATAGGAAGTCTCCCATTGTCAGAAACTACACAGCAGGAGGATTCCCCATCCACCTTTAGACATCTGACCACGTGTGATCCCAGCCAACATGGAGTGTTGGAGCAGGTAGTTGACCCTTTAGATCAGTGGTTCTCAACCTGGGGGGGGGGTCGAATGAGGATTTGCCAGGGTCACCGAATCCTGGGATGTTCCATTCCCCCCACCCCTTCACCAAGGAGTAAGAGAAGGAAAAAAAAAATAGAGAATACATGGAAGAGAGGAAAAGGAGGGAGAGAACAAAGAAAAAGGGAATGACTAAGAGAAAGAACAAGGGGGGAGAGAGAGAGAGAGAGAGAGAGAGAGAGAGAGAGAGAGAGAGAGAGAGAGAGAGAGAGAGAGAGAGAGAGAGAGAGAGAGAGAGAGAGAGAGAGAGAGAGAGAGAGAGAGAGAGAGAGAGAGAGAGAGGAGAGAGAGAGAGAGAGAGAGAGAGAGAGAGAGAGAGAGAGAGAGAGAGAGAGGAGAACAAAAAGAAATTGGTACATCCTAAAATGTACCATAATGGATTTTAAATACTTTAAGAGTGGGAAAGGACTCGGGGAGCGCTAAATGTCCGTGGCTTAGGGGCGCAAATTACTTGTCTTGCCTTGGGTGCTGACAACCCACGCTATGAAAATTTTACTGTTAGGGGTCCCCACAACTTGGGAAATGTTATCAAGGGGCCACGGTACTAGAGGGTTGAGAACCACTGCTTTAGATTGATCAAGCCTTTACAAGAGATACAGCAAGCCATAGATGACTATATTTTCTTTTCCTTCCACCACAGCAATGGTGCAATTGCACACACGCAATATTACACACACATTCTGTTCAGTAACGCTGAGTGCTGTAATGACCAGAAATGTCATCCGCACACTTAAGGATTCCTCAAAAGGGCCCAAAGCATTATTTTCCTGGTCACATAGCAAACATGTAGCAATGTTTCGGAGCCACGCAGGGCCCCATTCTATAGGCAAGTGGCCAATCGATTGGGAACAATCAGCCTGCCCCACACATGGATCGAATCTCGGCCGGTATGGCCAGCTTTAGACAGGACATTAGACTCACACAATGTGCAACAAGCTTAACGACAGAGAGGTGATCATGCAAGTGAGAAGCCTGACATCAGAAAGAATCCATTAAATACAAGATCACTATGAGTCCCATGGAAAACAAACAGGAACAGCAGAGGGGTTTGCATTTAGTGGGAACATTGCGAGGGCAACCAATCCCTCAAATTTATCACTTCTTGATACAAAATGTATTTAATTAGAGGAGCTTTTTGAGGTGTTCCGTTTTTCTTTTTGGTACAGCATGGTTCTTCCCAAGCATTCGTCACATTAGTGCCCCTGTTTCATCAGATTAGGGGGACCCCGTCAGATTTTGAAACGGAAGTGACGTTCCGTCGCCGCCATCTTGCTACACCCCGCACTCGTCCACAGTAAGTGAAATACAGTATTTGGACATCCGTCTGCCCGTTTTGACATTGAATTGTAGAATCGGCATTGCTCTGCCAGATCAGCAGGCTTGCCGCTGCTCTTACAATTCAACATAAAAAACAAGCAGACGGATTTCAAAAACACGAAATGTCACTATATAAGCTCCGTTTGTTGGTAAAATAAGTGCGAAATACCAGACTCCGGTGGGTGCAACATGTCTGCTTGCCACCTTCTCACTGTATCCTTACTGTGGACGAATGCGGGGTGTAGCAAGATGGCAGCGACGGAACTTCACTCCCATTAAAAATTCTGACGAAACACCGGCACATTGGGAATCTGAGCTATTTTTACTATCCAACTGAGGGTACAGGCCTTAATTGACCATCTAGGGGAGCCTCTCTCAACCTTTACAACACAGAGGAACCCTTGAAAAAAAAAAAAAATTGTGTATGTATATATATATATATATATATATATATATATATATAATATATATATATATATATATATATATACACACACACACACACACACACACACACACACACACACACACACACACACACATACATACATATACACACACATATATATATCTCATGATGATACATTAGTGTGAGGAATGCTCCCTATACTTGTGGTCATTGGGAAGAACTACCCCCCCCCCCCAACAGATGGCTAAAAAGGATCAATTGGGTCAGTGGGAACTTATCTGAGAGGCAGGAATTCCGCATGTCCTCAAGGAACCCCTAGAACACTCTGGAGGAACCCTAGGGATCCATGGCGCTCTGGTTGAAAAACCCTGATTATGGGAGAACTTGTGGCAGACCTTGTCTACCACATCTGAAAAGTGATCCTCAGTGTAAGTGTTTGACAGGTGACCTCCCGCTGCCTTACCGCCTGTTTTAACACTAAAGCACACACCCCAACCAAACGTTAGTCCAGGGGCAGTTGCTGTGTAGCCCTATTCACTTGAATGGGTCACACCGAGTGGTGATAGTGCCTGCTGAACCCAAAAGAGACAGAAACTACTGGCCCCTCTCACTCACTAGAATATTTCACAGCCATAACTAGAATAAAAAAAAAAAAAATTCTCACCATCTAATGCCATAATAGCCGACTATACTACACACACCCATCCCATAAAACACAGTGTGAACTCCTTATACAAGAGACAACTGTGAAGGACAGACTACAGAAGAAAAGTCTGCCGTCATGGTTTTTTTGTCATGCCTAAAACACATGTTAGAAGCAGCATTAAACGATTGGAAGATGACACAGCAACATCCAGAAGCCTCATATATATTTTATTCGTAACCACTATGCAAAAGAACACATTACCAGAATCCTCCAGCGGCGGACAAACCAGAGCTACAGCAGCAGATTCCGTCTATCTCAGGAAACCCCAAAACAGAGGTAGACAAGAATCTTTTCCAGCGTTAAAGTGGAACTTCACTCTCTGAATCAACATTTTTAATCCTCAGGGGCTAGCATCAGTAAATGGATAGAAAAAAAAAAAGAATCATTATCACTGGTTTTAAAACTGAAAAAAAAAAAAAAAACACACACCACATTTTTTCAGTTACTTCCTGTTTTTTTGCCTCGACAAATGATGTCATACATCCCAGCAGTCGTCAGGAGGGGGGGGAGGAGGAGGAGGAGGAGACTCTGGTAACCACACCCTTCTGCAGTGTTTCTCAACCTTTTTTTCAATCAAGGTACCCTTCAAAATTGGGGTGCTTTGAGATTTTGCACATTCTAAATTATCGAAAACTAAACCTAAGTAACTCAGCAAAATCCAAACTCTTAGGACAACCAACTAGTGATTTATTCTTCTAAAACAAATACAACTTTGCACATCGATACTGGACTAGTATTCCAACATTTCTCCTCTTCAGTTTCTTGCCCTCACTCAACTAATGTGACCCCAGTGCTGGCAAGGAGGGGCAAACAAAGATTCTGTGCAGGCACCTGACATCCTCCTCATCAACCGATAACATCATTGGTTGATTGTACACCATTACAACCTTCTAGCCACTGGTGTCCTATGAAAACCTGTGGGTTTAAACTACAAAAGCAGGCTTCATCCACCTGCTGGCAAACTTTTAGGCATTTTGCCAAGGCAACCCTGAAGAAACCTGAAGGTATCCTGGTTGAAACAGGCTGCTCTACTGCTTGCATGCCTGAGCCAAGGGCAAATTCCAGAAGTAAATGCTACACGAATCATTTGCCCTTACTCAAGATGGCCACGGCTAGAAATGCTAGGAGCTTGTTTTTCAATGCGATTTCTCAACAAAATAAAACATGGAGACATGGATGGATGTGTGAATTTGCATTAACCACGTCATTTCCAGAAGGTTCACCCCCCCTTCCTGACCAGGTCATTTTTTGTGATATGGCACTGCATCACTTTGACAATTGTGTGGTCGCGTGACGCTGTACCCAAAAAAAAAAAAAATTCATGTCCTTTTTTTTTCCCCCCATAAATAAAGCTTGCTATTGGTGGCATTTGATCACCTCTGACAAAAAAAAAAAAAATTATGTCTTCATCAATTTAGGCAAATATGTATTCTGCTAGAGGTCCGAATAAGCGTATATTGATTGGTTTGCGCAAAAGTTATAACATCTACAAACGATGTGATAGATTTATGGACTTTTTATTTTTTCTAGTAATGGCGGTGATTTTTAGCGGGACTGTGACATTACGGTGGACAAATCGGACACATGACACTTTGTGGACCAGTGGCATCAATACAGTGATCAGTGCTTAAAAAAAAAAAAAATGCACCGTCGTACTAATGACACTGGCTGGGAAGGGGTTAACATCAGGGGCGATCAAATGGTTAAATGTGTTCCCTGAGAGTGCTTTCTTTCTTACTGTGTGAGGGATGGTTTCACTGTAGGAAGACAGATCCGTGTTCCTGCTTAGCAGAAAACACAAGATCTCCGTCTTCCTTACTAGGAAAAACGGCGATCTGCCTTGTTTACATTGGGCAGACCGACGTTCTGCTCTCTCAGAACAATCACCGGGATTCCGGTGGACGTGGGGTCCTGCTGTGTCCAATCACTGTGGGAGCGGGGCTCCGGCAGCGCGCACGCCCCAGAGCCAACAAAATAAATAAATCACGTACTGGTATGCAATTTTGCGCTTAAGGCCCGCCCTGCCGCAGTATATGTACGTGTGACGGTCCTTTAAAGCGGTTAAAAGACGAATTAAATAGTGGTTTTTTGTTTGTGGTGCCAAGATGCAGCAAAGATCTGCTTTAGCACATACCCCCTTGGACTCCAACATGGAAATGATATAGTCATATTAAGTATTTACATGCACAGGCTCTGCTGTACAGCTACACTCCATACAGATCTGTCTGTTCAGACTAATAAAAAGACTTTCCCATATTTATACAGCACCAACATATTCCACTACTGAAAACTTAAAACACTGTGCAGACTTCTTAGCAACTGGTCTGTACACTGGTCTGACTGGCGACTGTACGCTTACGTGCCCACCTTAATGTACATTCATAACTACCGTATGTTAACGTTCATTCACAGTATATATTAGAAATAAATATCCTTTTAACAAACCGTGGGAAAGAAACCAAGGACGGATTATTAAGAAAAAAAAAAAAAAAAAAAAAAAAAACACATTCGCTCCTTGAAATATCAAAGCAACAGCTGTGAATGCCCAACCTATACAACACAATACCAAAATACGATTAACAAAATAGCGCCCAATTTTATTCACGCATTTTAGGAAAAGCAAGCAACATTCTACCTTACAAAGAATCAGTCATTATCTAACAGCAGAACAGCCGGGGAAAGGCCTTGGCTAAAACGTCAGTTGCAACTTTGTTCACATTTCCCTACCATATCAGATGCTGTCTTGTAGGTTTTGTACATTTCAACTTATTTACAGGAAAAACAAATCATGGACCTTGTCCCAGAACATGCAGAAGAACACTAGCGAGATCTATGAGGCGAGTTGTTTTCATGTGGCAATCATCTTGCCCTCGACTGACTATTCAAGAGCTGCACCAAATCCAAATACCAGAATTCAAATGGTCCCCCCAGCAGTTTGGAGACTAGTCCTACTCCATCCTTTGTCAAAAATCTTAGGAGACCAAAGTCTACACTGGATGGAGAAATTAATTTTAGAATTAAGGATCCAGGAAAACATGTTCTTCCCTACCCAACCACTAAAAAGGCTTGAAAAACGGTCAGTCTTGAGGCACCCCATTCTAAAAATGTACAAAAACTATCCTGATAGCTTCACATAATGCAGCAACATCAACACACGTAGGACACCAAATGTTAAAAAGGTGATGTATTCTTCCAAAACAAATACACTTTTGCAAACTGGGACTAGTATTCCAATCTCTGTCTTCTCCCTCAGTTTTTCTGCCTTCACTCAGATATACTGACCCCCCCCCACCCATAGCTGATGGAGAAAGGCAGAGAAGGGTCAAACAAGGATGATATGCAGGCAACTGACATCCTCTTTATCAACTGATGTCATTGGTCGTTAGGAGGTTGGCAGCTAGAAGGTTGTAATGGTGTACAATGAAAGCCTATGGTTGTGTGTGTGTAACTAAAAAAAAGGCAGGCTTCATCCACCCACTGGCTTTTATACAATTTTGGGGCAATTTTTAGGCATTCTGCCAAGGCCCCCCCTTAAGAAACATCCCAAAGCACCCTGGTAAAAAAAAAAAAAAAGGCTGGTCCAGCAGACCCCTGGCAGCCACTGACCAGCAGGGCATAATGCCCCCTTATAGGAGGGGGGGGGGGGGGAGAGGAGAGAGAGAGAGAGAGAGAGAGAGAGGAGAGAGAGAGAGAGAGAGAGAGAGAGAGAGAGAGGAGAGAGAGAGAGAGAGAGAGAGAGAGAGAGAGAGAGAGAGAGAGAGAGAGAGAGAGAGAGAGAGAGAGAGAGAGAGAGAGAGAGGAGAGAGAGAGAGAGAGAGAGAGACTATTTTGCAAAAGTGAAGAAACAAGAATTTTGTGTCATGGATGAAAGTCTGAGCAGCATGGAGGCGGTGTCACCAGACTAGTACATCCATCACAAAACATCAGGCTATGAGGCTGGAGAAAAAAAAAAAAAGAGAGAAAGCTAAAACAAAAACAGATGGCAAAAGAAAAAAAAAAAAAAAAAAAAAAAAACACACACAACACACAAGCCAGCCATCTCATAAGCACAGCTCAGCCCACAGCCTTTCTCCCGAGGACCAAACAGC